>NW_007378216.1:0-7684 GCF_000475195.1 Diaphorina citri
GGAAGACGTCTTTTTGTTTGAATTAATGCGTTTAAAAGTTCTATGATATTCTTTTCAAGAACGACACAACATTTTATTATTTTAATTATTTTTAGAGAAAAGAAGAAAAAAGTGAGGCTTTAAAAGTTTGACACTTAAATTGCGCACCAATTTTTAAGCAAGAAAAGGAGTTCTTTTTTTTCTGATAATTTCAAGGATAGATATATTGAAGGTATTTTTCTTCGCCATCATTTTCTTTTTCCTCCTCTTCTTTTTTCTCTTCTTTTTCTTTCTTCTTCTTCTTCTCCTCCTCCTCTTCTGCTTCTTGTTCTTCTCCTATTTCTTCTACTGCAACCTTCAAATCTTCTTGAAGCAAGAAATGATTTGTTTCTTTTTCTTCAACTTTGAAAATGATATTTATGATCCACCCTTCAAAATCTACACCAAAGGGGTGCTTACTGAGCGCCCTTTGCTTATAGATACCTAACCTACATATCTCCCAGGTACATTATGCAATAAATTCTCCTCACTATACTATTCCTCATTTTCTCCTCCTTCTTCTCTCCCTCCTTTTACTCTTCTTCTTCTTCTTTCTCCTTCTCGATTTCTTTCTCCACGTTTTTTATACTTCATTACATCTCGAATTTGAATTCAGATAAACTTTTTTTCAACTTTCATATCAAGAAGTTGCAGGGAAAATAGAAAAAAAATATGTTGAAGAATTGAGAATTGTTTTCTTCTCTCTTTCTCATTTCGTTCTTTTGTTTTGATAAAAAAAGTTGAGATCTCTGTTCTTATTTAGAACTCTTGTATCGTTCATTCTTCCGCTCTTACGTACCTGCAGCTCTTGGTTATACACAACTCGGTATGCTCTCAGCAGTCTTAACTACTTAAAGGTGCCTCCACACGGATCATAAGTACAAAGGGAGTTGAAAAAGGAAGAAGAAGAAGAAAAAAAGAAAAGAAAAAATATGATAGTTCTACCGCCGCCCCGTTCTCATTTCTTTGCAATGAAATAACTGCTACATTAGACGCATGTGGTCTGTGTCGTAGCATGCCCATCCCGTAGTATGTTCTTCATTCAAGTCTTGCAATGAATCCAAGACTCATAGTGTGTTGTGAAATCTGTAGTTTACCCAGCTCACTGGATTCTCGGAGCCAAATGCACTTATCGTGTGTAGGGACCTTGAGAGTACAGGAAAAACGTAAACAAAACAAAGTAGGTACTCGTATATACATAACTACATAATTATATGATATATACTTAGAGGTCTTCTCTTTACTGAAACACTCCTGGATATTTAAGTTCTTTACTTCTCTCCTTTGTTACTGCTCTCAATATTACTCAAAAATAGCTCATACAAGAAGTAGGTACCTATCTACCTACTTATGAACGTTTCTTTCAGATATTTTTTGAAAAGCTAGGTAGAGAATTATTATAAAAATAATTTTCATAAAAAATCTAAATGAAACTGTCGAAAAAAAAAGAAAAAAAATCACCTGCCTACAGACTACCTACGCTACGTGGGCAATATTTCTTTCTGTTCTTCAGTATACCTACCTACTTACCCAATTTTTTACTTTTTTGTCTTTATTTTCTTTTTTCTTTCTTTTTCGTCTCATTTCTTTCTTCTTATCACAGCACTTGGATTTTCTGTGAATTTTTTACTTCTTCTACTTCATTTGTTTTATCTACATAACGGGGTTTTGTTCCAAATATGGACTTACAATCAAGTTCTAAGTTCCTTTTTAATTTGATAATTTTGTAAAGTGTTTCAATGGTATTGAAAAGTTAATATAATTACCTTCTACTGTTATTTTAATAATATGAGTAAATAAAGTTTATATAAATAATAATTAGGCGTAGGTATAAGTATGTTTATTTATTTTTCAAGTTTGCTCGAACATTGTTATTAAGCGACGCGCGTGGCGCCAACATGTGAAGTACAACAGGTGAGTTCACCCTGCACACATGTTAGGACGTTTATGCTCGCAGTTGTTTAGATTGAAATTTGGAAAACTATCGCAATAGAAGTAAAAAAATAATAATAATATTAAAGAAAGAAAAAGGAACCAATAATCCGAGAACATGAACAAAGGAAACAAAAAAAAAAAAACATGAAACATGAAAGGAGCTTTCAGAAATAATATGAATAATGTTGTTACAAAAGTGTCCCATTTTTTGGAGCTGATTAGGAAATTGGAAGCAGTAGAGATAGAAATCAAACCATATGATGCTATCAGAATGCGAAAATTCCCACGAGTGGGATTGTGGGATGGCATAATTTACTGTGGGATGGGATAATATATTGGCAGATGTATTTGTTCTGAATTAGAATAGTGGTATACAGATATTATTTACATTACTATGAAATATATCTAATACAATGTCAGCTATACTGGGAATGAACAAAACATACGCTTCCAGCTCCCAGGGTAAATGGGATATTCATCAAGTTTCGAGTTTGGAGTATTAAGTTGGAGGGGAACAAACCCCATTTGTTTGAATATCCCATTATTTTTTGACATTAACATATTAAACATTTTGAAAGGTTTTTTCGAAGAGAAATTCCCTTTTTTTCCCCTCTCGTCTCCAGTCGGGTTTTACCCCGTTCAATTCTTAAACATATTTCAAGGCGCACAACTTTACTGCCAGAGGGCCTCATCCAGTATGGCCCTATACATACTGGTATACATATCTGTTACGGAGAGTTTTCATGGAGGAAAATTTTTCATACATGATGGTGGTGGAGGTTTGCTTCCAGGAAATTCAGAACTCTAAATAATGTAATAAGAATGTTATTATTTTGTCTGTACAGTTCGCTTTAGACCTTCAAACAGATATACGAGCTGTTCCAAAATTCAATGGAATATTTTTTGGTTAACTTATTATTAATGTGTAGTATGTAGTCTAAACAAAAAAGCCCAGAGGTAGATATTATTTCAACCTCAAAGAGAGAGAGAAAGGGAGAAGAGAGAGAGAGAGAGAGAGAGAGAGATGAGAGAGTGAAAGAAACAAGAAGGACACGGAGAAAGGAGAGTACTAAAATACAAAAGAGGGGATATTTTTTATGTCTACAGAATTAGTGGATGTGCCAAAATTTCAGCTGAAAAAAGGGAGAGAGCAAGAGAGTTCGAGATACGGACAGAAGAAGTTGAATTTTTGCAGACGTCAGCTATTCAATTTCATAAAGAGTCCGTTTTGGGTGCCAATTTAGACGGTACTCTCCATTTCTCGAGTCATTTATAATAATGAAAGCTTTAAAGCAAGAAGGGTACCTTGCTTTTTAGACGGATTTTCTGATACGGAATGTTGTGAATCCCTAGCTACCGACCTACTTACCTAATGAAAGAAGAAAAAAATATGATATTTTTGGAATTTTCTTGCAAGTGAAAATTTGTCACATCCACTAATTTAATCAAATGACAGCAAGTAAGGGAAATATGACAAAATGTATGGAGTTTCCAATTTCAAATTAGCGTCATGAGAGGGAATTTAAGTTCAACAAGGAATCAGATATCGCACTAACTAAATAGGTAGGAGGTAGGTACTAGGAACAGGAAGATAGAAACATGTTATTTCCGTTCCTTTGGTGCCCATCTTCTGAAGCGTTTTCAACAAAACTAGGTTACATAGGTACCCGTCCTGTATTACCTTATTACCTACTAAACTATAGATACACGTCCTAGGTACCCATACGAGTAGGTAATTTGATGACATTGGGTTTACAGTTTACATACTTGTAGGTACGTCATATTCAAATCACTAGGGAAATGAACATCTTGACCTACGTTCCCAATAAAATTTGCATAAAGATAGAGGTCGGCCTAACCACCATACAACCTGGGAATCCCAAGAAACCCACAACTCATTGTTTCATTCTGACCAGATCAGTAGAAAAGCCAATACAGCCGAGATAAATGGAAAAGCCAAAAACAGAATGAAGTGATGCTGTCGAAAAGGGATTTCGAAAGCCAAATGTCGAACACAGACAAACTTTGCTCAAACAAAGGAAGTTTTGTGGTCAAGGGGCTTTTGTGTATGCAAAGTTTCCCCCGATGGCGATGAAGTTTGAGTGATAGATTGACTTTGAGTTGAAGAACTCAAGATAAACTTTGACCTTTGCTTTAAAAAGTTAAATAATAATAATAATAATAATAATTATAAAACGACAAAATAATAATAACGATGATAAATAGGTATACTTTTTTAAAAGTTTTTTACATCTTTATTTGTCTTACATAATAAATATACGAGTACTTACATAAAAATACGTGCAAGAGATAGAAGTTAGAAAATTATGTACAAATCATTCTCACGACTTATTATAATTAATTTGAGTTATTTATAACTTTATTTCTTCTGCCACACGAGAAATTAAAGTAAATAAGAAAATGAGATGCTAAGCATCCTTATTATGGGTTTGTTGTATCTTCAAATAATTTCTTGTATCTTCAAAGGAATTCGATTTTCGCTCGTCAGAAGCAAACAAGACGAAGCGGTATTATTTACCCAGTAAAGATAGGAGAGAAAACAAATCAAAATTGTTTACTTACCTTTCTTCAAAACACGATAAATCCAGACTAGCTTTTGAAAATGCTAGAGCCTAACACATTTTGTTCACTTTATGGTATAAAGCAGGGAGCATTGAAAAAATAAATAAATGAAAATAGTACCTAAAATACTTCTAGATTAAAAACTAAAGATTTTCTTTTAATTAGGTTTTTGGTAAAATTATTTTAATTACCTAAGTAATGAAGGTATGTATCATATTAATCTTAGGAATGTAGATATCAAATTTACAAATTTCTATAGGTAAAATTTTACGGTTAAGTGTTTATTAATTTCTACCCGTAGATCTCAAAGTGACAGCGATGTTCGTTATATGAACGTCAAGATATATCACTAGTGAATTCATACTTGCAGTATTAAGGGTTTGTTTGTTTTGTTTTGTTTTTTTTTTTTTTTTTATTTTTAAATAAAAGAAAAATCACAGAAAAAATTCGCATTATTTGGTTTTTTTTTTTTTTTTTTTTTTTTTTTTACTTTTGAATCAATGACACATGACAGTAATAATTCGTAATATATGGGTGGTTAGTCTTGTAGGCACAAGCCATAGTGAAATTATTATTTATTTAATTTTTCAATATAACAATATTCTGTTGAGATCACAATTATTTATAGATTTTATAGCAGCATAAAATATTATTCAACTTTTTCATTTCAGGCCACACCGAGAAAACTATCCCGAAAAATCACGATATTTTACGGACACGACTGGCCGAAACCGTAAAAAAATAGACGCGTAAAAATTCCGATTTTCCGAGCAGACGGCAAGAAATAACGCGGAGCTTTATCGTCTACGAACTTTCCGTGACAAAATATCCGAGCGTACTGAAACTGAAACTTTCAGATGAAAGCTCACACAACCGTAAAAAAATAGACGCGTAAAAATTCCGATTTTCCGAGCAGACGGCAAAAAATAACGCGGAGCTTTATCGTCTACGAACTTTCCGTGACAAAATATCCGAGCGTACTGAAACTGAAACTTTCAGATGAAAGCTCACAGATGTGGAAATGGGAGGGAAAGCGGGAGAGACTGTAGAGGGGGACATGGAGAGAAATGATAGAAAAGAAGGAAATATGGACACAAGGAGAAAGAGAGAAAGGAAGGAAATGAATATGGGAGAAAGAAGCGGTAAAAGTAGGATGGGAAAGAGATATTAAAAGGGAAGGAAAAAGAAGATAAATGAAAAGGAGCGAGAGGAGAGAGAAATTATGGAAGGAAGGTAGAGAGCAAGAGAGTGCAAGGAAGAAGAAAGTGGAAAGAAGGATCAGACAGGAAGAAAGGAAATGAGTAGACATGGGGAAATGAGACGGAAAAGAGGAAGAGGAGAAGAAAGCTCACAGATGTGGAAATGGGAGGGAAAGCGGGAGAGACTGTAGAGGGGGACATGGAGAGAAATGATAGAAAAGAAGGAAATATGGACACAAGGAGAAAGAGAGAAAGGAAGGAAATGAATATGGGAGAAAGATGGAGAGAAAGAGGCGGTAAAAGTAGGATGAGAAAGAGATATTAAAAGGGAAGGAAAAAGAAGATAAATGAAAAGGAGCGAGAGGAGAGAGAAATTATGGAAGGAAGGTAGAGAGCAAGAGAGTGCAAGGAAGAAGAAAGTGGAAAGAAGGATCAGACAGGAAGAAAGGAAATGAGTAGACATGGGGAAATGAGACGGAAAAGAGGAAGAGGAGAAGGAGAAACGAGAGGATATGAATGAAAAAGATTTAGGAATACCAAGGAAAAAGACAGGTAAGGAAGAAAAGATGAAGAGAGAGGAGAAGGAGAAACGAGAGGATATGAATGAAAAAGATTTAGGAATACCAAGGAAAAAGACAGGTAAGGAAGAAAAGATGAAGAGGAAGTCTGAGATAGTATGATATAAAGAAAAGGGAATGGAGAAATGAAGGAAGTTGAAGACAAAGCGAGAGATGAATGGTAGGAAAGAGAAAATAAATGAGACAAGAAAGACGAATATAAAAGAAAGTAGAGAAGAAAGAAAGAGAACGAGAAAAATGATGTGCATAAAGATAGGATGAATGGAAAGAGAACATGAGAAGGAAAAAGGGAAAGGGGAGATATAGCCTAGTATGATATAAAGAAAAGGGAATGGAAAAATGAAGGAAGTTGAAGACAAAGCGAGAGATGAATGGTAGTAAAGAGAAAATAAATGAGACAAGAAAGACGAATATAAAAGAAAGTAGAGAAGAAAGAGAACGAGAAAAATGATGTGCATAAAGATAGGATGAATGGAAAGAGAACATGAGAAGGAAAAAGGGAAAGGGGAGATATAGGAGAAAGCAAACGGAAGAAAATATCTCCCGCTGCGAACTCTGGGTTCCGAAATATTATTCAGTGAAGAGAATCCGAAAATCAACAGTCAACAATGCCTCCCTGGGGTACACAGGAAACATTTTGAGAATCAACAATGATTCCCCGGGTTTTCCAATCGGAAAAGCCTGTTTCCGTGCTATGTTTTGACATTTCCGATATCAATATTATTTGTTGTTGACAGGCCGGTCATAATTTGTTACCCCTTTGTTGTTGACAGTGTCATAGTAGTTTGTATGGTCTATACCTCTATACATACACCTACTATCTTTTTGCTCGAAATACCTATGAACCTACATTATTTGTCCTACATTTGTCTTGTCCCATATTGGTCCCCCTTCAACGGGCAACATAATCGTTCTTCCTTGGAAAGAACATTTTACAGCCATTGTTAGGTTGTTGCAAGATACACACTACGTAACTTGATCATAAACGTGCAGCTACAAAGGATATCTACAAACGTTAGTTTTATTATTAGATATTATTTCAAGTATTTACTGGAGAGTATCTAAGTATAAGTGCATCTGTAAATGCATTAGTAATCCGATCTTTTATCCATTTCCCCATATGTGTTTTCTTGGAATCATTGCGCTTTTAAAAGCAAAATGAATAAAATAAGTAGATATACAAGAAGAAGAAGGACGAGGAGAAGAAAAAGGAGGAAGAGGAGGAGGAGAAAAGTGCGGTATTGAGAACAGTGGAAACCCATCCATGTCTTTTGACAGGTCTTGTCTTGACAAAAGTACCGTCATAATCTCATGGGAAACATTCAAGCATAGAAAATTGTATGACAGGATATTTTTGTCATGACCTTCATA
>NW_007378216.1:7895-12430 GCF_000475195.1 Diaphorina citri
CTACACGACGCTCTTCCGATCTCAATCTTGCAGTTTTAAGGGTTTTTTTTTTTTTTTTTTTTTTTTTTTTTTTTTACTTTTGAATCAATGACACATGACAGTAATAATTCGTAATATATGGGTGGTTAGTCTTGTAGGCACAAGCCATAGTGAAATTATTATTTATTTAATTTTTCAATATAACAATATTCTGTTGAGATCACAATTATTTATAGATTTTATAGCAGCATAAAATATTATTCAACTTTTTCATTTCAGGCCACACCGAGAAAACTATCCCGAAAAATCACGATATTTTACGGACACGACTGGCCGAAACCGTAAAAAAATAGACGCGTAAAAATTCCGATTTTCCGAGCAGACGGCAAGAAATAACGCGGAGCTTTATCGTCTACGAACTTTCCGTGACAAAATATCCGAGCGTACTGAAACTGAAACTTTCAGATGAAAGCTCACAGATGTGGAAATGGGAGGGAAAGCGGGAGAGACTGTAGAGGGGGACATGGAGAGAAATGATAGAAAAGAAGGAAATATGGACACAAGGAGAAAGAGAGAAAGGAAGGAAATGAATATGGGAGAAAGATGGAGAGAAAGAGGCGGTAAAAGTAGGATGAGAAAGAGATATTAAAAGGGAAGGAAAAAGAAGATAAATGAAAAGGAGCGAGAGGAGAGAGAAATTATGGAAGGAAGGTAGAGAGCAAGAGAGTGCAAGGAAGAAGAAAGTGGAAAGAAGGATCAGACAGGAAGAAAGGAAATGAGTAGACATGGGGAAATGAGACGGAAAAGAGGAAGAGGAGAAGGAGAAACGAGAGGATATGAATGAAAAAGATTTAGGAATACCAAGGAAAAAGACAGGTAAGGAAGAAAAGATGAAGAGGAAGTCTGAGATACCTAGTATGATATAAAGAAAAGGGAATGGAAAAATGAAGGAAGTTGAAGACAAAGCGAGAGATGAATGGTAGTAAAGAGAAAATAAATGAGACAAGAAAGACGAATATAAAAGAAAGTAGAGAAGAAAGAGAACGAGAAAAATGATGTGCATAAAGATAGGATGAATGGAAAGAGAACATGAGAAGGAAAAAGGGAAAGGGGAGATAGAGGAGAAAGCAAACGGAAGAAAATATCTCCCGCTGCGAACTCTGGGTTCCGAAATATTATTCAGTGAAGAGAATCCGAAAATCAACAGTCAACAATGCCTCCCTGGGGTACACAGGAAACATTTTGAGAATCAACAATTCCCCGGGTTTTCCAATCGGAAAAGCCTGTTTCCGTGCGATGTTTTGACATTTCCGATATCAATGTTATTTGTTGTTGACAGGCCGGTCATAATTTGTTACCCCTTTGTTGATGACAGTGTCATAGTAGTTTGTATGGTCTATACATACACCTACTATCTTTTTATTCGAAATACCTATGAACCTACATTATTTGTCCTACATTTGTCTTGTCCCATACTGGTCCCCCTTCAACAGGCAACATAATCGTTCTTCCTTGGAAAGAACATTTTACAGCCATTGTTAGGTTGTTGCAAGATACACACTACGTAACTTGATCATAAACGTGCAGCTACAAAGGATATCTACAAACGTTAGTTTTATTATTAGATATTATTTCAAGTATTTACTGGAGAGTATCTTTAAGTATAAGTGCATCTGTAAATGCATTATAAATCCGATCTTTTATCCATTTCCCCATATGTGTTTTCTTGGAATCATTGCGCTTTTAAAAGCAAAATGAATAAAATAAGTAGATATACTTGTATAATATGTATTGTGTGGATGAGTACTAAGTAGGAAACTAATAGGAGATTTATGTAGTAAGTATTGACACTACTGACCCAATTTCGAAACATATTTTTTCTCCAAATCAATTCCCATACATACCGTTAATGAGGTACATTTGTAGTAAGTATTGACACTACTGACCCAATTTCGAAACATATTTTTTCTCCAAATCAATTCCCATACATACCGTTAATGAGGTACATTTATATTCTATGGCTGAAGAAATAAACCAAACCAAAAACTGCCAGCCTAGTTAGCTTAGTTGGTAGTGCGTCTGCCTTGTAAGCGCTAGGCCACGGGTTCGATTCGCGCCCGGGGTGGATCTTATCCTGATGGGATAATGTTCGTTCTTGGAACGGCTGGCTTTCTCCTATCCTGTCTTCCTTCTCTCTTCGATTTCGGGACGATAAGACCATAGCAGTTACAGTTCCCTCTGTCAAATCTCTTAAAAAACAAAAAAAAAAAAAAAAACTAATTAAGGCTACCCAAACAATCTTTCTCAACTTCAACTGTTTGATCAATCAATCGTACCAGTTCAATTTTTTAGTGACAGCTGCGAAAACTGAAATTTTGGAAATATTATCGATCATTGTCAATCACAATAAAATTAGCAAAGGAAAACGATTAAATTTACAAAATAGTAATGGAAAAAAAGGGAGTTTTTTTTCGAGAAAAAGTTAAAAATGTTCGTACAAATGCTATTAAGTAAACGAGCTACATCTGGCGAAACAACACTTTAATTTGCAGCATACATTTTGATGTAAAAAAAGAACCTATAATGAGGACATACTATTCTTTATTCATGAAACGAAATAACGAAATGTACTTTCTAGGAAATAATTTTATCTAGGAAGGTAAGTAATATTATTTTTTCTCTTTCATACATCTTGGACAACTGTGTACAGCAGTTCTTAATGTGGACGTAAATCTAATTTGCAAAGTGCTCCCATATATTTTTATTTCATTTTTCTAGTCCTTGGAAAAATTAAATAAGCAAGCATTTTCATTTTTAATATTACAAAGTGCCTCCGGACTCAGTTCTGAAAGGTTTTTATTCAATTTGAATTTCGAGTCATCTTTTACATTCTAATGAAAAAGTACCTTAATTTGGTAATTCAATTTCCGTGCTTTTAACGTTTTCTGGAAAGACTTGATGTCTCTGGTCTTTGAGACTTTGGGAGGTACCTTACGTCTGGAAACAATTAGCAGTCAATACTGTTCCTGTTTTTCCACAATGTTATTGTGGATACATTTCTGGATAATCCAATATCACATTAAAAGCGGTTCGTACCAAAGTAGCAACAACATTGTCCTTACACAACGTTGTAAATGTTATACCTATCAGGGTACACACTACATATTGTGAAAACCTCATCATATCAGCTATGCTCTCGGCATATTTTTGGCCCCTTCTGCTACATTCTGCGACATGAAAGACTCCTTTTGTGTACCAGGTTAAGTTCAATGTGCCTGAATAATTTGTTGCAAGAACAAAGGAAACTTTCTGACATGTAAGTCAAGACACGTGTTGTTACATTGTCTTCATTTCGCTCGTATTAACAATAATTAATATGTCTTTACATGAAAATTTTGGAAATTTTAGCTTTTACATGGAAATTTTAGCTAAGGTTTTGAACTTAATGGCTTACAGCTTACAATATTCTTAACGTTTACTCGTACACGTTTACAACAATTTTGGCGGTATTTCTAGGAAGGAATTAATAGAGTGCCGGATAATCCTTTGAGAATTTAATCTTCCACGAATTAATACGTAGATAATTGAAATCTAACACAAATAATGGGAAATTAGGTGATTGAATCTTAATAAATTACTTGTACCTTCAATCTTAACTCTCCGTTGTGAGATGAAGTTACTACCCTGTTGCTCAAACTTAACGTGAGATGAAGCTACTACCTCTTGGTCTGATATGCAGCACTGATACCTACTAGAGGAGATTGGTCTCGTGACTTTTCCTCCTTCCTTGATATCCATTCTAGGAGCAAACCACTAATTGACTAGGCCCATTTCCATCTTGTCTGCTTCCAATTTCAATGGCCACGCCCATTTCTGTTTTGCCTGCACACCCTGAAGTAATGAGAACCCTACACATAGGTATGTAAATGTCTTCCTCCTCTAGTTTTTGTCGTATTTAATGAAACATATTCATAAATTTATAATAAAACTATTAATTTTCGCTCGTTTTTATCTTGTTCCAGCAAATAGTTTACGACTCCATATTTCACGCGTTTGATAGCATCATCAAAATCAACATCAACATTAATGTCACCGTTGCTCATTGCCAATGTCGATATAACTCATAATCCTCGGATTATCTGGTGGTATTTAACATAACTGACATTGACCGCGGGGATATTCAGACCCTATCCAGATCCAGACGAGGGTTCATCCGCTGAAAATTGCAGGGACATCATAAATAATCGCAACTTTATTGACTATAATAGTCGGGGAGAGAAAAGTTATGTTACACGGAACATCCCTTTAGGTTCCGAACACTGTAAGGTTCCTTATAAGTACTCGTACGTACCGTACCAACATAGAGGATTAGAGTTATGGAAGCCAGCCTAGTTAGCTTAGTTGGTAGTGCGTCTGCCTTGTAAGCGCTAGGCCGCGGGTTCGATTCCCGCCCGGGGCGGATTTCGATTCTCGCCCAAGGCGGATTTTATCCTGATGGGATAATGTTCGTTCTCGGAACGGCTGGCTTTCTCATATCCTGTCTTCCTTCTCTCTTC
>NW_007378216.1:12622-32856 GCF_000475195.1 Diaphorina citri
CTATGAGGTGATTTGGTAAGCGGTAAGCGTGAGTGGCGTTGCAGTATGCACCACACCTCATGTTTGGATCCATAGCTCTAAAAAGACGTGTGGTCATGTATTTGGAGTTTTTCATGTCACCGTTCGCGAGCGGACACAGGATTTTGTCGCTTCCACGCAGTAAGTTAGGGTCGATCCATACCTTATAATAGGAGTTATACCTAACTGTTAAACTGGTGTTATTATCATCAATCGGATCTTGAATCTCATTTCCTGAATGCCTTCTCTCTCCGCCCCCCCCGCACCCCTTATATTCTCGTGCCCTGGCCCCCTATCTCTCTTCTCTCCTCCCGCTATAGACTCTCTCTTCCCTCGAGAGTGCGCTCTGCTCTCTGCCTGGCCCCCCCCCTCCCGCCGTCGTCCCTCTGTTCTCATTACCACGCTGTTGTACCTCGTGTAGTGTGGCTAGTTGTGAGTGTTCAGCTAGTTTATTGCACCCGACGTTTTTACAGAGGTCGCATTGCAAATGTGTATGTACAACACGAGAGAAGTGAGAGAGAGAGTCTAAGGGGACCTTAGAAAGAATAGTTACCCCTATATTTGTAGAGGGTGAAGTGGAGGCCGCTCGGTGAGTACCCAATGGGGTCTTGGCAGGTGACCCCTGCAATGTGTCGATGGTGGGAGAGCGTGCTGGGTGTGTCGGAGGAGTACTGTGACAGAATTAATGGGGATAAGAGAGATATTAATCTTTCTATGGAATTAGGTGGAGTGAGAGTTGTCATGGAGGCGAAGTGAGTGGAAGCGTGTGCGCTAGTGCGAGTCTAGCCTTACGAAGTGATCGGCCACCTCCCGTTGTTGAAAGGCTCTGGCCTTGCTTCTTATTAGAACTTGGGACTGGTCGAGCCAGCTGACGCACGGAAAAACTGTAAACAGAGTCGTAAGTAACTTTCAGACATGAGAGCTGCCTTTGCTACGAAGTGAAGTAGGGAAATCTAGCGTGAGTGTAGGGTAGAGAGAAGAGTTCACTTATGGAGTGGCGGTGTGAGGGATGTTTTCAGAAGTTTGAAAAGTCAGGCGGTGACGGGAATAATCAAATGATCACCATGAGAGGTAGTTCGTTATGTGTCCGTCGCATTAGACTAATCTGGTGTTACTTGAGAGAGAGTGTGCAATTTAAACTTTGGTTTAGGTTAACTTCGTTTCTCCCGTGATTTTTTATGGAATAGTGAAAGAAGAGTTATTATCTATTAATGGAAGAGCGCTGTGTAAAGGTTCTGATAGTTTGTGGGGTAATCGCGAAGTAAGTATGTGTGAGAGTGAGATGTGTATGAAGGATGGGGTAGAGGAATTAATCCAAGGAGCGAGAGCGAGAGCGAAGATAATGTTTCTTTTTCCATACTCCTTTTCCCTGTCCTATACAAAAGGCGGTATGGTTTTTAGATGGTAATTTTAGGGTAAGAGGAGAAAAAAAGAGTAAAATAAGATTTCCAAAGTACATAAAGCCATATAAATATAGTAATAGTACTGTGTCAAAATCTCTAGCTGTACCACATTCAAATTTGAATTCTTACAGCTATGTATAGGGATTTGGAGACAATTTGGAATAATATTTGCAAATCATAAATTCACATCAAAAGACATAACTTTGTTCCTAAATCAGAAGGGTCATAAGTCACAACTGAAAGTGAAAGAAAAACAGTGGATGTGCCAATATTCCCATAATTTACACTTAGGACTAGGAGAGAGAGAGAGAGAGGGAGGGGGGGGAGGGAGGGAGAAAGAGATAATGGTGGAAATGGAGCCAATACACTCAAATCAAAAGGTCAAATAACGTGGGGTCTGCAAAATGTTCAGTAAGTTATACCATACATGTGTGTGTTTTATTTTTATTTTTCAGAATTCCCCCATGGAGATTTTTGTATCAAACGGGGATATAAACATCTCCAATTCACCCCGTGGGGAGCACTATGGGTTAACAGAAGTCACCCCATGGGGGTTAACAGTAGTAATTGAAAGGAAACCAACCCTATTAGATGTTATCGAACTAGATTACTGTCTTAATTACCCCACTAGTGTTCTCTGCTGATAATTAGAAAGATACCTTAATCCAATCCAGATTAAGTACTTGCTTCACTACTTGAACCCAGGGCGATGAGGGATTTAGATGGAAATGTTACTAGCGGTGGAGGGAACAATTTGGTAGAGGGAAGAAGATAATTGAAAGTGAAGTCTGGTGACGGTGCTTTTTGAATTTGTCTCAAGCATTTTGAAAGTTGATATCTGACGAAACGATGCTTCACTTCATGTCCCTTTAGATCCCGGATTGAAGATATTGTCATCTCTTTTCTCAAGTGAATATAAAGACAATATCCTAGTCTTAAATTTTTAGTCCGCCACTGCTTATTAGTTAAGTGGTATCTCCAATCAACAATACAGGGCAGCTAATTGATAGAGATTAAATGAAGATGAAACCTGATTTCATCAGCAAGGTAAATTTGAAACCAAATCAGAATGAACAAAAGAGGAGCACTAAAAAATACTTAATTATTATTTTCCTTGAATAATGACGATAATTACTTTGGAGAAAATTTCAAAGAATATAAAATCCCATTAGGGGGGTTCCATTCCATTAAAAAGTCCCATTCCATTAGAAAATATTTTACCCCCATTTTTTTAATTAGGTTCCTCGCTCTCGTCTCTGCTTCTAATTACAAAGAAAATGAGGTATGAGGAAAGGGACAGGATATTTTTTCCCATACCAAAAATTACCATTTAAAATCCCATTCGCCTCTTTTTTTCTCATTTTCTTCTTTTTAATGCATCCTTAGGAGCTTGGGGTTGGGGCTGGTGGTCAGAAGATGAAAAGGATTTTTTCCCTCGTGTTTTTACAGCTTTGTATATGGAAATAGGCGGTTGTACTCACTATTACCCCTAGATATGTAGAAGGGCGAGGGGAATCTGGACTTTTGATCTTTTTTATTTAAATTTTTGACCGGGCTTTTTTTGTGGTTACTCACCCTGGGTTTAAGGTCAGTGATTCTTTGTATGTTGAAAGAATTTGTCTGCCCCTTTTTTTTTACTTGCTATTCATTCTGTTTTTCTCCTTTTTTTAGTGAGGACAAAAAAAGCCAACTGTCCCCAGTATTGCATAAAGTTTTAATTGGAATGTAAAATAGCTTGGTGTTCCCTACATATTATTATACAGGGTGTGAAGTGCTAATAAATACAACACTTATTGAACGAGCTAAATGAGCTCCAATTATAAACATGATTTTCTCTCTCTCTTTCTCTCTCCCTCTCTCTCTTCCTCACTCCCTCTCTCTCTTCCTCACTCCCTCTCTCTCTTTCTCATTTGGTTTATTCTATTTGCACAGAACAACACTATTGAATAGTTGTTCACTTTTAGTAAAGTTCGGCTAAAAAAAAAAAAAAAAAAAAAAAAAAAAAAAAAAAAAAACAAAAAAAAAAAAAAAGGGGTTTTTTTTTATTAAAATATCTTTAAAAAAAAAAAAAAACTAACACAACAGACAAAAGGGAATTTTCTGATTACATAACTTTATGAAATAGGTATGTACTTTCATGCGAAGATAAATTCTTATCTTCCAGATTCGAGGATACCCTGTAGATAGTGTCCTTTGTCTTTGATTCATTGAGCACGAACTTTTTTCCATCACATTCTTCTTTCAACATCAACATTACCCTCCTTTTAATCTCTTTTTTCTCTTCTCTTCCACTGTTTTGATTCCTCTCTCTTTCCTTATCTGTCGTCTTTTTTTTTCTCTCTTTCGATCCGGATTTGCTACATCGCTCTTCTTCATCTTCTTCTTCATCTTCATCTTCTTCTTCTTCATCTTCTTCTTCATCATCATCTTCTTCTTCATCATCTTCTTCTTCTTTTACATCTTCTTCTTCTTCATCTTCTTCTTCTCCTTCCTCTCCCTTAAAGTTTTCAGCTTTGCAGACTTACATATGTACCTCTCATCTAATCCCGTAGTCCCGTAAATTCCAGACATTTTCACACATCCCTTTGAAGAAAAAAGGGGAACCGTAAATGTTAAGGGGAAAAACGACAAAGATTTCGACACAAAATGTACTTTCATGCGAAGATAAATTCTTATCTCCCAGATTCGAGGATACCCTGTAGATAGTGTCCTTTGTCTTTGATTCATTGAGCACGAACTTTTTTCCATCACATTATTCTTTCAACATCAACATTACCCTCCTTTTAATCTCTTTCTTCTCTTCTCTTCCACTATTTTGATTCCCCTCTCTTTCCTTATCTGTCGTCTTTTTTTTTTCTCTCTTTCGATCCGGGCTTTGCTACATCGCTCTTCTTCATCTTCTTCTTCTTTTTCATCTTCTTCTTCATCATCTTCATCTTCTTCTTCGTCTTCTTCTTCTTCATCTTCTTCTTCCTCCTTCTTCTTCTTACTCTCCCTTAAAGTTTTCAGCTTTACAGACTTACATACCTCTCATCTAAACCCGTAGTCCCGTACATAGGGAAATTCCAGACATTTTCACACATCCCTTTGAAGAAAAAAGGGGAACCGTAAATGTTAAGGGGAAAAACGACAAAGATTTCGACACAAATCAATAGCAACCTTTAGTAAAACTCGCAGAAATGTTTGACCTTCGATTCGTGAAGGTCAAATTGGCCACAAAAGTTGCTCATATAGATATTTTAAGTATATTTTTAGGTATTCATGTAATTATTACCCAGGTATTGCATTACTGTTGGGCAGAAATTGAAAAAAAAAAAAAAAAAAAAAAATCCCGTCTCCTGGCTTGTGGCGGACCAAACAAAACTTTGTTGGGAAAGTTCGGGAATTGTTTGTTGGAAAATTATTACTTGGTAGAGGTCAAGTCTCAGGTCTACCAGTCGAGGAAATTTAGGGCTGAGTTCAAATTATAATGTTAATTATTTCCCTCTAAAAAGAGTAAAAACGGTCACTGCCAATGATTAAAAGTTTGAGGTCCCCGCCTATAAAATTGGTAGGAAAAAAACTTGTATAGAAAGTAGGTGATGAAAAAAGAGAGTTCAGACGCAAAAATAAAAAGAAAAACACACAATAGAAATACCTACAACACAAAACTACATTAATTTATCTAATTTTTACATTATGCTGAGTATATTTATTACCGTACGGGGGAAACTTTATCCTGATGACGTTTGTTCTCGGAACGGCTGGCTTTCTCCTACCCTGTCTTCCTTCGCTTTCGGAACGATAAGAATGTGTTTACAATGTTAACATCCATGCGATGCCTAGTGCCTACTTTTCAACCAGTGTTACAAAATACGACATGGTACTTGCTACAGGACAAAATCCGGAAAATTTTCCTTCTCCAAAAACTCTCCCTCTCTACCCCTCAAATTTTATCTGAAACTTTTTCCGTATAGGACAAGGGTGCGAGGACAAGGAAAAAGAGAAGGGGCAAAAACTTGTAATATAAATTATTATTGTTACGAGTCGACTTTTTGTTTTTTTCATATTCTGTGTTTCGGGTACGGATAATGTTTTGTGGGTTTAATAATACCGTCCCGAAAATGAAATGCTGGAGGGAAGGAATGGAGGAGAAAAAGGGAGGCATGTAGGAGGAGAAGGAAAAATGGAATTTAGGGACGAGGTAGAAGAGAAGAAGGAATGGAATTGGGAAGGTGTGTAAGAGGGAAAGAAGAGGGAAAAGTGAGCTAATAGAGGGAAACCTGGCGGCTGTAAGAGAAAACATAGGGGAAGAAGAAGAAGTAGAAGAAGAAGAAGAAGAAGAAAAAGAAGAAGAAGGGAAGGTATGAAACAAAGTATAGGGCAGTAAGCTAATGTGGGAGAATAGGAAGGGAGAAGTAGAGGATTAAAGTAGGGAGAGGAAAGTAAACCCAGAAGGTGTGGTAGGGTCATGTACCTTAGCCAAAGTAATAAGTTTGTTTATGACTTGTATTGTACCACAATCCATGTAAGGCACGTTGAATGACTTCTCAGGGTAGACGTACGATTAAAAATACGATTACGTTACTGAAAGAGCGTGCTCTGACTTAGTGAAACTGAAGGAAAAGTATTACAATTATTAGGCAAAATCTGAGGTTACAGAACGGGCTATGATTAGCTGAAGAGGACTAATAAGTCCAAGACTAGTCTGCCCCTGGATCAAATCCCAAGTGGTTTTTTTTATGTAGGGGAAAAGAAGACTTGTGTGCATACCCACAATTTTTGGTGTATCTCCCTATAATGTATTTCCATTTTCCACATTAAATAATATTGTGTTTTACACTGTTGGTACAATTTTGAGATTATTACCTTTCCTGAATGAATAGATCAGATAGGTACCATTGGAATATTTTGTTCCTTCTGAAATTATTGCTGCTGTGGTCCAGAAAATTGACTTCCTTGTTGCCCAACCCAAAGGAGAAATCCAGTCTTTCAGAGATAGAGCCTTATCTGTTTAGGATAAAATCCACCTCCGCTGGAATCGAGCCCTCGACCTAGCACCTACAAGGCAGACGCGCTACCATCCAAGCTAACTATAATAGGCTTGCACGGAAATGCCTTTAGTAGAGCGGTTTTTGCCTCCCACTAGACTCTAGACTAGTGGTTCAGTGAACTGATAGAACTCACTACGAAATAGGATAATTTACCTGTGAATAGTTAGGTAGGGTACCTACTAACAAGGTACTCGTATATACATAACTACATAATTATATGATATATACTTAGAGGTCTTCTCTTTACTGAAACACTCCTGGATATTTAAGTTCTTTACTTCTCTCCTTTGTTACTGCTCTCAATATTACTCAAAAATAGCTCATACAAGAAGTAGGTACCTATCTACCTACTTATGAACGTTTCTTTCAGATATTTTTTGAAAAGCTAGGTAGAGAATTATTATAAAAATAATTTTCATAAAAAATCTAAATGAAACTGTCGAAAAAAAAAGAAAAAAAATCACCTGCCTACAGACTACCTACGCTACGTGGGCAATATTTCTTTCTGTTCTTCAGTATACCTACCTACTTACCCAATTTTTTACTTTTTTGTCTTTATTTTCTTTTTTCTTTCTTTTTCGTCTCATTTCTTTCTTCTTATCACAGCACTTGGATTTTCTGTGAATTTTTTACTTCTTCTACTTCATTTGTTTTATCTACATAACGGGGTTTTGTTCCAAATATGGACTTACAATCAAGTTCTAAGTTCCTTTTTAATTTGATAATTTTGTAAAGTGTTTCAATGGTATTGAAAAGTTAATATAATTACCTTCTACTGTTATTTTAATAATATGAGTAAATAAAGTTTATCTAAAATAATAATTAGGTAGGTATAAGTATGTTTATTTATTTTTCAAGTTTGCTCGAACATCTGTTATTAGCGACGCGCGTGGCGCCACATGTTGAAGTACAACAGGTGAGTTCACTGCACACATGTTAGGACGTTTATGCTCCAGTTTTAGATTGAAATTTGGAAAATATCGCAATAGAAAGTAAAAAAATAATAATAATATTAAAGAAAGAAAAAGAACAATATCGAGAACATGAACAAAGGAAAAAAAAAAAAAAAACATGAAACATGAAAGGAGCTTTCAGAAATAATATGAATAATGTTGTTACAAAAGTGTCCCATTTTTTGGAGCTGATTAGGAAATTGGAAGCAGTAGAGATAGAAATCAAACCATATGATGCTATCAGAATGCGAAAATTCCCACGAGTGGGATTGTGGGATGGCATAATTTACTGTGGGATGGGATAATATATTGGCAGATGTATTTGTTCTGAATTAGAATAGTGGTATACAGATATTATTTACATTACTATGAAATATATCTAATACAATGTCAGCTATACTGGGAATGAACAAAACATACGCTTCCAGCTCCCAGGGTAAATGGGATATTCATCAAGTTTCGAGTTTGGAGTATTAAGTTGGAGGGGAACAAACCCCATTTGTTTGAATATCCCATTATTTTTTGACATTAACATATTAAACATTTTGAAAGGTTTTTTCGAAGAGAAATTCCCTTTTTTCCCCTCTCGTCTCCAGTCGGGTTTTACCCCGTTCAATTCTCAAACATATTTCAAGGCGCACAACTTTACTGCCAGAGGGCCTCATCCTGTACGGCCCTATACATACTGGTATACCTACATATCTGTTACGGAGAGTTTTCATGGAGGAAAATTTTTCATGCATGATGGTGGTGGAGGTTTGCTTCCAGGAAATTTAGAACTCTAAATAATGTAATAAGAATGTTATTATTTTGTCTGTACAGTTCGCTTTAGACCTTCAAACAGATATATGCTGTTCCAAAATTCAATGGAATAACTTTGTGTTAACTTATTATTAATATGTACCTACCTAGTCTAAAACAAAAAAGCCCAGAGTTAGATATTATTTCAACCTCAAACCTCAAAGAGAAAGAGAAAGGAAGGAGAGAAAGAGAGAGAGAAAAGACAGGAGAGAGAGAGAGAGATAGGCAAGGAGAGAGAGAAAAGAAGGAGAGAAGGACACTGAGAAAGGAGAGTACTAAAATACAAAAGAGGGGATATTTTTTATGTCTACAGAATTAGTGGATGTGCCAAAATTTCAGTTGAAAACAGGGAGAGAGCAAGAGAGTTCGAGATACGGACAGAAGAAGTTGAATTTTTGCAGACGTCAGCTATTCAATTTCATAAAGAGTCCGTTTTGGGTGCCAATTTAGACGGTACTCTCCATTTCTCGAGTCATTTATAAATTAAAGCTTTAAAGCAAGAAGGGTACCTTGCTTTTTAGGGTAAAACGGATTTTGATACGGAATGTTGTGAATCCCTAGCTACCTACCTACTTACCTAATAAAAGAAGAAAAAAATATGATATTTTTGGAATTTTCTTGCAAGTGAAAATTTGTCACATCCACTAATTTAATCAAATGACAGCAAGTAAGGGAAATATGACAAAATGTATGGAGTTTCCAATTTCAAATTAGCGTCATGAGAGGGAATTTAAGTTCAACAAGGAATCAGATATCGCCCTAACTAAATAGGTAGGTACTAGGAACAGGAAGATAGAAACATGTTATTTCCGTTCCTTTGGTGCCCATCTTCTGAAGCGTTTTCAACAAAACTAGGTTACATAGGTACCCGTCCTGTATTACCTTATTACCTACTAAACTATAGATACACGTCCTAGGTACCCATACGAGTAGGTAATTTGATGACATTGGGTTTACAGTTTACATACTTGTAGGTACGTCATATTCAAATCACTAGGGAAATGAACATCTTGACCTACGTTCCCAATAAAATTTGCATAAAGATAGAGGTCGGCCTAACCACCATACAACCTGGGAATCCCAAGAAACCCACAACTCATTGTTTCATTCTGACCAGATCAGTAGAAAAGCCAATACAGCCGAGATAAATGGAAAAGCCAAAAACAGAATGAAGTGATGCTGTCGAAAAGGGATTTCGAAAGCCAAATGTCGAACACAGACAAACTTTGCTCAAACAAAGGAAGTTTTGTGGTCAAGGGGCTTTTGTGTATGCAAAGTTTCCCCCGATGGCGATGAAGTTTGAGTGATAGATTGACTTTGAGTTGAAGAACTCAAGATAAACTTTGACCTTTGCTTTAAAAAGTTAAATAATAATAATAATAATAATAATTATAAAACGACAAAATAATAATAACGATGATAAATAGGTATACTTTTTTAAAAGTTTTTTACATCTTTATTTGTCTTACATAATAAATATACGAGTACTTACATAAAAATACGTGCAAGAGATAGAAGTTAGAAAATTATGTACAAATCATTCTCACGACTTATTATAATTAATTTGAGTTATTTGTAACTTTATTTCTTCTGCCACACGAGAAATTAAAGTAAATAAGAAAATGAGATGCTAAGCATCCTTATTATGGGTTTCTTGTATCTTCAAAGGAATTCGATTTTCGCTCGTTAGAAGCATTATTTACCCAGTAAAGATAAGAGAGAAAACAAATCAAAATTGTTTACTTACCTTTCTATAAAACACGATAAATCCAGACTAGCCTTTGAAAATGCTAGATCCTCACACACGGCCAATTTTGTTCACTTTATGGTATAAAGCAGGGAGCATTGAAAAAATAAATAAATGAAAATAAGTAGTTAAAATACTTCTAGATTGAACACTAAAGATGTTCTTTTAATTAGGTATTTGTTACTTTAATTACCTAAGTAATGAAGGTATGTCTCATGTTAATCTTAGATATGTAGATATCAAATTTACAAATTTCGACAGGTAAAATTTTACGGTTAAGTGTTTATTAATTTCTACCCGTAGATATCAAAGTGACAGCGATGTTCGTTATATGAATGTCAAGATATATCACTAGTGAATTCATACTTGCAGTATTAAGGGTTTGTTTTTTTTTTTTTTTTTTTTTTTTTTTTTTTTTTTTTACTTTTGACGGTATATCATAATATTATTGGGATAATATTCTGAGATAACTTGGTGGATGTGACAAAAACTCTTTTTTTATCTCGGGTCGACTGATAATATGAGACTCTTTCTCTTGTTAGGCTTAATAACATGATAGCTTTTATATACGAGTAGATCCAGCTTTTACAGTTAGGACGTTTTTTATTTAAGCTCCAAGCTTCTTTGGGAAAAAGGTACCTATTTCAAAAAATGAAATAAAATTCCAAGTATGAAAAGGTAGGCATAGCTCAAACATGGAATTCTTCCAAAGGCAAAAAAAGGCAAAAAAAAAACTTTTGAAAAAGTTTAGTGACTTCCTAATACTCATATTCCTAGACTTTTTTCCCTTGTTTCGGCCCTCGACAAAATCACGAGAAAAACGCCCGAGAATATATTATACCTACAAAGTTTATCTTCCGATTATATTAATGGGAGAAAAAGGAGTTGTGAAAACTTTTTGAGGACTTTTCCCCACAAAGGGAAAAAACTTTCTTACCACTCTTTAGGAATAAGCAATGTTCTACTTCTTGGGCGTGTGATAGGAGACTAGGCAAGTGTGTTTTGTGTTGAATAAGAAAATGGGAATGATGTAGAGACTGTGGTGCATAATTTATAGGTGTAGTGTGTAGTAGGAACTAGGAACAGGTCTATTAAATTTACTGAGATTTCATCGATTTTTTCCCTTTCTTAGAGATTTGATAAAGAGAGCTACCTATAACTGTGAAGGTCTTATTGTCCTGAAATCGAAGAGAGAAGGAAGACAGGATAGGAGAAAGCTAGCCGTTTTGAGAACGAGTCTTATCCGTGCAGGATAAAATCCCCGCGGGCGGGAATCGACCCCGCGACCTAGCGTTACAAGGCAGCTGAAAAATTCCAATTAATTCGAAACCGAATGGAAAAATATTGACACCACACGGAGAGTCATTTATTTATCAATTCTGCTTACATACAGATGAAGATCAATACTTTCTTAATGCCATCTTTATATTTTAAACTCTAATAAATTATGCATCTCGAATAGTCACCGAGATTTTCTCAAACTTTGTACTTGATCGTAAAAGAATTAAAAAAGTCTTCAACACTAATATCAGTGGAACTTGGTACGAAAATGTCATCATTTATATTCTAGAGACCCACTTTTTCAGCTCTTAAGATGAGAAGGATAATGATAATTTAACTTTTTACATTATAATTTGCGAAATGTAGTGAAATCTATGATCGGGCCACACTTGCACAACCGTTTTTATTTTGTAGCAAAAACAATTATTGCTAAATTAGACTCCTGTGGTCTGTGTCGTAGCGTGCCCATCCCGTAGTATGCTTCTCATCAGATGGGCGAGAACTGCGAGAAGACATAATAATATGTATGTGGTGCTTGGTCAACACGAGAAGACCAGAAAGTAACCCATTGAAATGTTTGCAATCGTGGCGCGGCAATTATGAAGAATCATAAGTGCCTTTTGGTTTGTGAAAGGGGACAAAAAAAAAGTGAAATAAAAATAACACGTGTTGTTCTAGTTATGGTACATTAGTAAATTAAATATTCCTATTTTTTTATGTGATTAGCTAAGTAATTAAAATACACGAATTATTTTTATTACAAATATAGCACTGCTGTCGTTGCATAAACTGCACAGCTAACAAGCTCCTATCATTAAAGACACAAAAAGTTCCAAAAAGAAAAAAGAGGGAAAACGCGTTTTTCCCATCCATTTTCACAGACCTTTCCTTCAGCTATAAAATGCGTAATGGAAAAGAGAGATAAATTATATCACTCCATCTATTCTTATATTTCTTATCTGATTGCCGTTTTGGTACATCCACTAAATTCTCTGTCAGTCAGCGACAATAGAACGCGGACTCCACCAGTTCCTGATGGAGCACAGAAGTTGAGCAACGTTGCACATGGTTGGTATCCGGATGGGTGACCATCCAGACAATTGCGTCCTGTTAGATTTTCTCAAAGCCACATTTTCTCAAAGGCTTGGGTATGGGGTAGCTTGTCGCTGAAAAGACTTTGAATTTGAAACCCTTATCACTGAAAAACCTTGACAGTTATGCAGTGACGTGTGACGTTCAACGTTGAAACCCTATGAAACAAACATATCATTTTAACTGACATAACACAAATTATTTATCATAATTATGAATTTGAGCACAAAGAGCCTAAACAAACTCTTCCGTAAAAGAGTTCCGCCAAGAGTCGGCCTAGGTTTTGATCTTGGTGGAACTCTTTTACGGAAGAGTTTGTTTAGGCTCTTTGTGCTCAAATTCATAATTATGATAAATAATTTGTGTTATGTCAGTTAAAATGATATGTTTGTTTCATAGGGTTTCAACGTTGAACGTCACACGTCACTGCATAACTGTCAAGGTTTTTCAGTGATAAGGGTTTCAAATTCAAAGTCTTTTCAGCGACAAGCTACCCCATACCCAAGCCTTTGAGAAAATGTGGCTTTGAGAAAATCTAACAGGACGCAATTGTCTGGATGGTCACCCATCCGGATACCAACCATGTGCAACGTTGCTCAACTTCTGTGCTCCATCAGGAACTGGTGGAGTCCGCGTTCTATTGTCGCTGACTGACAGAGAATTTAGTGGATGTACCAAAACGGCAATCAGATAAGAAATATAAGAATAGATGGAGTGATATAATTTATCTCTCTTTTCCATTACGCATTTTATAGCTGAAGGAAAGGTCTGTGAAAATGGATGGGAAAAACGCGTTTTCCCTCTTTTTTCTTTTTGGAACTTTTTGTGTCTTTAATGATAGGAGCTTGTTAGCTGTGCAGTTTATGCAACGACAGCAGTGCTATATTTGTAATAAAAATAATTCGTGTATTTTAATTACTTAGCTAATCACATAAAAAAATAGGAATATTTAATTTACTAATGTACCATAACTAGAACAACACGTGTTATTTTTATTTCACTTTTTTTTTGTCCCCTTTCACAAACCAAAAGGCACTTATGATTCTTCATAATTGCCGCGCCACGATTGCAAACATTTCAATGGGTTACTTTCTGGTCTTCTCGTGTTGACCAAGCACCACATACATATTATTATGTCTTCTCGCAGTTCTCGCCCATCTGATGAGAAGCATACTACGGGATGGGCACGCTACGACACAGACCACAGGAGTCTAATTTAGCAATAATTGTTTTTGCTACAAAATAAAAACGGTTGTGCAAGTGTGGCCCGATCATAGATTTCACTACATTTCGCAAAAAATGTCAACCTCGTACGGTCTTTGAAGGTTGAAAAAATGAAACATCAAACAGACAATAAAAATAAATATGTATACAGGGTGAAAAGTTAATAAGTTAACAAAAAGAGCCAACAAGAATGCTGCCCAGAAAACGTACAACAGACAATATCTTGACCGCTATACTAATTGGACACTGAAATACCTCAGTAGCTACCCACCTAATGATAAAGAAAAAGAAGAAGCAGGAGGAGGAAAAGAAAAAGAAGAGGAAGCAGGAGGAGGAGAAGAAGAAGAAGTACGAGGAGAAGAAGAAGGAGGAAGAGGAGGAGGAGAAAAGTGCGGTATTGAGAACAGTGGAAACCCATCCATGTCTTTTGACAGGTCTTGTCTTGACAAAAGTACCGTCATAATCTCATGGGAAACATTCAAACATAGAAAATTGTATGACAGGATATTTTTGTCATGACCTTCATATGTCATTTTCTGCGTAGAGGGTTTTTTAGTAGGGTTAAATGTCTGAACTGAATGGAAGATGTGTGCTGTGTGTTCCACATATTAGCTAGATCGATTGTTTTAGTCAATTTAGGAATGGATTTTGGGAATTCATTAGATAGATTCATTCTTATCGATCGTGTCTCAAAAGCACCCATCGGTTGTGTCTCAAAAATTACCTTTCTTACATAAACCAAACCCAAGTCAGTGATTGGGTAATGCTATTTTCGAAACGAAGCAGCGCAACTGCGAAAGTTTCGTAATTTCTTGCAATAACATTAATAAAAGGGTGTAAGTGAAAACCAAGAATAGAAAGATCACGTCGAAACAACGAACAAGATGACAAAGAGACGAAATCAAACAAGAAAATGTATACGAAGCCACTCCAAAGACGACAAAGAACAAAAGGCTTTGGTCCCTGTGAACATTTTTATCTCTAATAGAATTACGTCAGATGACAGCTTTGTTTCCGAGCGGCTGACACATTTCCCCTGCTGTGCAATACAACAGGAAGATATTCCCCTTTTCCCGCGAGTAATTATTTGCAAACCCTCAGAGAGACAACTGGGAGAATTCTGTGATCTCTCAAGGGCATCAAAGTTCCGTAATTGGCATAGAAAATTGTATGACAGGATATTTTTGTCATGACCTTCATAATATGTCATTTTCTGCGTAGAGGGTTTTTTAGTAGGGTTGAATGTCTGAACTGAATGGGAGATGTATTGTGTGCTGTGTGTTCCACATATTAGCTAGATCGATTGTTTTAGTCAATTTAGGAATGGATTTTGGGAATTCATTAGATAGATTCATTCTTATCGATCGTATCTCAAAAGCACCCATCGATTGTGTCTCAAAATTACCTTTCTTACATAAACCAAAACCAAGTCACACAGTGATTGGATAATGCTATTTTCGAAACGAAGCAGCGCAACTGCGAAAGTTTCGTAATTTCTTGCAATAACATTAAGAAAAGGGTGTAAGTGAAAACCAAGAATAGAAAGATCACGGCGAAACAACGAACAAGATGACAAAGAGACGAAATCAAACAAGAAAATGTAGACGAAGCCACTCCAAAGACGACAAAGAACAAAAGGCTTTGGTCCCTGCGAACATTTTTATCTCTAATAGAATTACGTCAGATGACAGCTTTGTCGTTTCGGAGCGGCTGACACATTTCCCCTGCTGTGCGATACAGCAGGAAGAGAGCATGATATTCCCTTTTTCCCGCGAGTAATTATTTGCAAACCCTCAGAGAGACAACTGGGAGAATTCTGTGATCTCTCAAGGGCATCAAAGTTCCGTAATTGTCCTAGTTTCTCCAAAGCTTGATATAAGATCTCTGTTTTGAGAGCGAACGTTCGATCAAGCGCGTAAGCTAATTTCCAATTGCAAGAAAAGATAGAGGATTTAATCAAATTTTAAGCTCTAATAGTTGGACGAAGTTATGACGCTTCCCGGACTTGAGCTGAAAGGTTGTTATTCAATTTGAATTTCGAGTCATCTTTTACATTCTAATGAAAAAGTACCTTAATTTGGTTATGCAATTTCCGTGCTTTTCACGTTTTCTGGAAAGACTTGATGTCTCTGGTCTTTGAGACTTTGGGAGGTACCTTACGTCTGGAAACAATTAGCAGTCAATACTGTTCCTGTTTTTCCACAATGTTATTGTGGATACATTTCTGGATAATCCAATATCACATTAAAAGCGGTTCGTACCAAAGTAGCAACAACATTGTCCTTACACAACGTTGTAAATGTTATACCTATCAGGGTACACACTACATATTGTGAAAACCTCATCATATCAGCTATGCTCTCGGCATATTTTTGGCCCCTTCTGCTACATTCTGCGACATGAAAGACTCCTTTTGTGTACCAGGTTAAGTTCAATGTGCCTGAATAATTTGTTGCAAGAACAAAGGAAACTTTCTGACATGTAAGTCAAGACACGTGTTGTTACATTGTCTTCATTTCGCTCGTATTAACAATAATTAATATGTCTTTACATGAAAATTTTGGAAATTTTAGCTTTTACATGGAAATTTTAGCTAAGGTTTTGAACTTAATGGCTTACAGCTTACAATATTCTTAACGTTTACTCGTACACGTTTACAACAATTTCGGAAGCAAACGTTATTATCAGACACCTACACATCACACAGAAGTTGTGGACAGATATCTAGGGCTTCCTAAAGTTTCGATTTTAACTTGAATACAATAGTCCGTCCCTTATACCTTTTTATTACTATTATAATTATAAAGGAAGGACGGACTAAAAAGCTGTCCAGCTATGTTCTAATCTAACGTCTAAAACGTCATCTAACCCATCCATACCCGTCCGTAGTAGATTAGATTAGATATGCTTTTTTTATTGTACATAAAATATAAACATATATAGGTACAACGTCATTAATTTAAAACTAGGTTTCCTAACTATAAAAAATATGACATATGAATATGATTTACCTATCTTTTTATCTATTCAGATTATAATAGTATTTAATATTTAATAATATAATAATAATAATACCTACAGCATTTCGAGTTAAGCGTTCAAAATACACAGAACATCACGGAGCAAGATATCGTTCCTTGTGTTCGTTGGAGTGAAAGCCGTTGATGGGGTTCGAACTGCAGTCCCTTTGTTTATTTAGCCAACTACACTCCTTGGAAATTTAGGTCTAAGATTCAGGTCGCTCTCTCTTCTGTCCCGTTGGTGTAGTGGTCAAGACGCTCGCCTGGTAATCAGTGCCCTAAATCACCAAAGTATGGAAAAGTATCTTACAAGTGTAATAGTTAATGGAAAAGCAGAATTTTGAATTTGAACGAATCATATCGAAATATGGAATTGTAAATACTTTTCCATACGTTGATGATTTAGGGCACAGAAGGGCGTGGGCTCAATGTCAGCTCTTTAGTCCTTTTCAAGTAATGAATAGGCACTATAGTTATTTGCTAGCGGTCCCAAAGTTGGAGACCCCTGATAAAAATGAATATCTACTATTCTACATACTACATTCTTCATATAAATAATTTTGAATGAAAAAATAGATACCTAGTAATGAAAGAAAAAACAGAGAGCTCACACGCTTCGTATTATAGTAACCTTGGATGTCCCTTGTAAGGAGATCGCTCATTAACAAGACAGCCTCTGGATAATCTAACGCACCTTAATATACGGGGTGTCCTCAAACGTGAAATTTATATTAATATGTACTACAGGGTGTCCCCAAAAGTAAATCCTACATAAATGTTCCCCATGCCAGCCTAGTTAGCTTAGTTGGTTTAGCGTTTGCCTTGTAAGCGCTAGGCCGCGGGTTCGATTCCCGCCCGGGGCGGATTTTATCCTGATGGGATAATGTTCGTTCTCGGAACGGTTATGGAAATTCTCGTAAGGTGATTATGAGTTTCGTAAATTCTTGGAACTTGGAACGCTTCGACGAAAAGCAATATTCCATTTTCATTCGAAAATTAAAATGGCCTCGTGCACTGAAGATTTGCCATTCAACTTTTTAGCAGAAATATACACAGAATCATTTGCTACGCTAAAGGGATAACACCACAAAGGAGTAAATTGACTTTACATACATAGGTAATACTAACATTCTCATTCTTTACGTGTTTCATTTGTCAATGCACAGTGAGTTTCGTGAAACTCGGTTTCACCAGTGTGTACTGCTCTGTGTTATCCTTATGTACGGGTTTCACGAAACGCGTTTCACTAGTGTGCATTGCGCCTTACACACTTGTCAGATGACTCCGTCGATCAACATCGTGTAGACTTTGCGGAACAACTCATATTTCGGCTCATTGTGACGTTTCATCCCTGAGCATTCCATCAGCTTTTGATAACTGCATACCTTATATAATATGAATCTAATTATTATTAACAATAATCAACTCTTGAATAATTTTCATGACAAATTATATAACTCATTATCAAGCGTGCCGGGAGGCGCGCGATATTCACACGAAACAGAATTTCATCGTTTTTCGTCATAATATGAACAACAATCAGCTTTTTACTCATTTTGACGCCAAATATAACTTCCCAATCCTTGTCTCTTCCACAGGCTCGCATCCATCAGCTCCTCACGCAGAACAAGGAGCTTCTCGACCACATCCAGTCACTGGTGGCACACCTCCAAGATCAGGAGAGACTACACAAGGTGCAAGTGGCGCAGGTAGCGGCCGTGGCGGCCCAACAGCAACAACAGCACCAGCAACATGCCGCCCAACAACAGCAACATCAACACAATGTCAATTCCACTGTCCCGCAGGTGAGTGCTACTGTGATGGAGGTGTAAAGCTGTGTTCACACATAGTGGACGTCCACTATATGTGTGGGGACAGCTTTAGGATACGAACATACTCAGAGCGTTTGATAGTGCCAGCGTTATAATGCCAGCCACTCTGACGGTCTGTCAGAACCAGCTCTGACAGCACTCTAGGTCGGTCGGACAATCGGAAATTGTGTACCAGAAGAAGCTTTCGACCTCGGTCTGTAGACGGTCTGAGGGACCGCGGTCCGGCACACACATTCCGATGGGCTGACCGTGAGGGTCAGGCATAACGTGAAAATATTTGCGGAATGCGAAGTGCACAATGTGGATCAGACCATTCTTGAAATCAGCCTCGTGAGGACAGTCGAAAGTATTGGGGACAAGATAACATCAAATGTGCCGGGAAGCGCGCGTTAGTTCGGTTCAAAGACTTCGAAATATTAAGGAGCGCGGTAGCGCTCCCAACATTATTAACTACCTACATGTATAATGTAGGTAATGAGAAAGTATATTGCAATGTGTCCAAATTTTCAAAATCGGTAAATGTGTGGAAATATCCGTTTGTACCTTTTTAGTCCGTCCTTCCTTTATTATTACTAATAATAAAAGGTATAGTGGACGGACTATTGTATTCGCTTCGGTGTCTGTCACTCAAATGTGCCGGGAGGCGCGCGTTAGTTCGGTTCGAAGACTTCGAAAGCGCGGTAGCGCTCCGCCCCGCCAAGTCAAGAAAGTTTGACCGCGCTACTAGAGATATTATATACAATTTACCATCATCATAATGTAGTACCTAATACGAGTTACCATCATCTCTCATCTCATCATCAGTAACCATTTGAGGAACTGCATGCATTGGCTTTACTAACTCTTGAGTTTGTACCTTAGCTTTTACCTATTTCATGTTGGAAGTTTTAACAAAAAGAGAAAATAATATTGTATTTATTGCATGATTTGCATGAGCTTGTCTTTTTTTCGAGAGGTTTGATAGAGGGAACTGTGCCTAACTGGTGTCTTATCTTTCCGAAAGCGAAGAGATAACTAACACTCGTATTTATGAACAAGAATGATCGTTCTTAGATCAGTCTCAAGTCAAAATTGACCAATCAAATGCCTTGAGACTATGCTTAGCACGAACTTAAGAGCCAGGACAGGATAGGAGAAAGGCCAGCCCTTCTGAGAACGAACATTATCTGTTTCGTATAAACTTCGCCTCGGGCGGGAATCGAACACGAGACCTAACGCTTATAAGACAGACGCGCTACGCTCCAAGATAACTAGTCTGGCTGTGGCTTTATTTTGGTAAGATTCTTCAAAAAGAAGACTCTTCCATTCAATTTCCTGTGTACAGATAACGCTATTTTCTATTTATATCGAAGGTATCTAAGTTGCAACAAAGTTTTTCACGGAGAAAGTCGAAACTTATAATCACTGGAAATCTGAAAAACATTTTTCATTAGAGAGAGGAAAAAAAAAGGTACAGTAGAGATATTAATTTGAAAAATATACAGGGTAGAGGGGAAACTACGGGACGATCATAATTATTATCATCATCAAGTTTCCATTTATTATTTTTACAACATAACATCAGAACATACAAAATTCGTATGAATGGTATGCCCATCCGTAAAAGCAGAGCTTGTGCCACGGATGGGGAGTTCATTTCATTTTATAATGAGATAATGATGTAATGATGATGATAATTTATTATTATTTATTTATTGATGATAATGTAAGTTAGGTATGGAAATGTTTATATTCTAACATAGGAGTAGGTAGTTAGGTATGTAGACTAATGAACCAGGGCAGTAGTTAGGGGGGGGGGGGGGGGGGGGGGCCGGGCCCCGCCCCCCTCGC
>NW_007378216.1:33470-37626 GCF_000475195.1 Diaphorina citri
GGCGACCACCGAGATCTACACTCTTCCCCTACACGACGCTCTTCCGATCTTTAGTGTTTTACCGCCGCGCCGTTTTCCGCTCCCGGTCCTGGACCGAAGGAAAAAAAGAAAAACAAAAAGGTAGGTATTTTCATGAGGTAAAAACCTCATGAAAACCTCATAATTTTTTTTCCATGGAAAGTCGACATCTCTAATGTCTTTTTCAAGTACCATAAGGGTTAAGTGGTGCCTTTCATGTGAGAGATTTATTAGGTGGTTGACCTAACTTAACCTTTTGAACCCTGAAAAAGGTGTCACTTGAAGAAAAAAAGTTCTCCAGTTTACAATGTCATCAACCGACTAATTGAGATTTTTTATTCCGTTCCCACCCATCAGGGCGAGCTTTAGCCTGTACAGATAAGGTTCGTTCTCGGAACGGCTGCCTTTCTCCTATTCTGTCCTCCTTCTCTCTTCACTTTCGGGACCATAAGACCTCTGTTGTTAAGGTGTGTCCACACACATAGTCCACACATATAGTCCACAGCCGAGCCGTCAACCTTGTGGGACACAGCTTTCCCTCTACCGAACCTCAAAATATTAATAACTTACAACCTCCATGGCCTAGTGGGTATCACACTAGGTTTGCACGCCGAAGGTCCCGGGTTCGATTCCCGGAGGCTTGTTTCCGCTCTGTGCTTGAAGTTCGGGGTACGCTCAGCCTCATGAGGACAATTTGCATGATACAATTTTTTTGACCCCGGCGGGAATCGAACCCAAGTCTCCCGCGTGCAAGGCGAGCGCAGTGACCACTACACCATTTGGGAGCTGACTACCACAAATAATACCTAGGTACATCTGGTACATACGAGTACATGATTTGTTAGTTTTTTTTTTTTTTTTAACAAAATAACTTCCTTGCCAGCGTTATAATGCCAGCCACTCTGACGGTCTGTCAGAACCAGCTGTGACAGCACTCTAGGTCGGTCGGACAATCGGAACTTGTGTACCGGAAGAAGCTTTCGACCTCGGTCTGTAGACGGTCTGAGAGACCGCGGTCCGGCACACACATTCCGATGGGCTGAGCGTGAGGGTCCAGCATAACGTGAAAATATTTGCGGAATGCGAAGTGCACAATGTGGGTCAGACTATTGAAATCAGCCTCGTGAGGACAGTCGAAAGTATTGGGGACAAGATAACATCAAATGTGCCGGGAGGCGCGCGTTAGTTCGGTTCAAAGACTTCGAAATATTAAGGAGCGCGGTAGCGCTCCGCCCCGCCAAGTCAAAAAAGTTTGACCGCGCTACTAGAGATATTATATACAATTTACCATCATCATAATGAAGTACCAACGAGTTACCATCATCTCTCATCTCATCATCAGTAACCATTTGAGGAACTGCATGCATTGGCTTTACTAAATCTTGAGCTTGTGCCCTAGCTTTTACCTATTTCACGTTGGAAGTTTTAACAAAAAGAGAAAATAAAAAAGAAGAACACAAATAACTTTTACTTGTAAAAGTTATTTACTCCAACTGTGAAGAGTAAAAGTTATTTGTGTTCTTCTTTTCTTGTAAAAGTTATTTACTCCAACTGTGAAGAGTAAAAGTTATTTGTGTTCTTCTTTTCAAGATGAATCTTCACAAAGTTACGTCAGAATCTATCAAAAGAGAAAAAGTCTTATCTTCCCGAAAGCGAAGAGATAACCAAGACAGGATAGGAGAAAGGCCAGTCCTTCTGAGAACGAACATTATCTGTTTCGTATAAACTTCGCCTCGGGCGGGAATCGAACACGAGACCTAGTGCTTATAAGGCAGACGCGCTACGCTCCAAGATAACTAGGCTGGCTGTGGCTTTATTTTGGTAAGATTCTTCGAATTCTTCGAAAAGAAGACTCTTCCATTCAATTTCCTGTGTACAGAATAACGCTATTTTCTATTTATATCGAAGGTATCTAAGTTGTAACAAAGTTTTTCACGGAGAAAGTCGAAACTTATAATCACTGGAAATCGTCTTATCTTCCCGAAAGCGAAGAGACAACTAAGACAGGATAGGAGAAAGGTCAGCCCTTCTGAGAACGAACATTATCTGTTTCGAATAAACTTCGCCTCGGGCGGGAATCGAACACGAGACTTAACGCTTATAAGGCAGACGCGCTACGCTCCAAGATAACTAGGCTGGCTGTGGCTTTATTTTGGTAAGATTCTTCAAAAAGAAGACTCTTCCATTCAATTTCCTGTGTACCTGTACAGATAACGCTATTTTCTATTTATATCGAAGGTATCTAAGTTGTAACAAAGTTTTTCACGGAGAAAGTCGAAACTTATAATCACTGGAAATCTGAAAAACATTTTTCATTAGAGAGAGGAAAAAAAAAGGTACAGTAGAGATATTAATTTGAAAAATATACAGGGTAGAGTGGAAACTATTTCATTAGATAGAGGAAAAAAAGAAAGGTACAGTAGAGATATTAATTTGAAAAATATACAGGGTAGAGGGGAAACTACGGGACGATCATAATTATTATCATCATCAAGTTTCCATTTATTATTTTTACAACATAACATCAGAACATACAAAATTCGTATGAATGGTATGCCCATCCGTAAAAGCAGAGCTTGTGCCACGGATGGGGAGTTCATTTCATTTTATAATGAGATAATGATGTAATGATGATGATAATTTATTATTATTTATTTATTGATGATAATGTAAGTTAGGTATGGAAATGTTTATATTCTAACATAGGAGTAGGTAGTTAGGTATGTAGACTAATGAACCAGGGCAGTAGTTAGGGGGGGGGGGGGGGATATTCCTCATTGGTACTTAAACTAAACCGTATTTGTTGGAGAATTATTAAATTTATTTTCCATGATTTGTAGAACGGATGATATCTTGTTGCTCTGTAAGTACTCACCAAGTCAGCAAATTTCACAAGTTACCTACGCGTATTTGAAGATTCCGTTTTGCCCCATATTCCTCTATAGGAAATTTTATCATAATATCTACTAAAATACATTATGTCACGTACGGTAAAATGATAATATCCATGCTGTTATGTTGAGGGAATTTTATGATACTTTGGTAATACGTTATATTATGTAGGTACTCTAATACGTTAATATGTTATGTACCGTAATTCGTTATATTATGTACCGTAATGATAAGTATCGCTGGTGTAGAGAATGATTTATGAGCTGGGATATCATACATCATGCCCTGTGACATGCCCCTGTCAGACACTAGGTTATCTGTACGGTATAAATCTTTATCTAAATCCGGACGTCAAAAATTGTCTCCGAAAATGTGAGAATATTTCACTCGTTTTCTTTAAAGTTGTCTTCTTAGAGAAACTAGCTGTTTGCCTGTGGTTCGTTAATACGGAGGAAATGTGTTTTGGGCTGTGGCGTAGCGTGTATGTATGACGTGTATGGCGGCCATACAACTCAAAAGTTCACTCTAATGCCCATAAATATTAATGGCATGTACTGTGATGGGACTTGGTAGACCTGTGCATGAGCCCTACACGCCCTACACTTGAATTTAGACCACGCTACGTCACTGGTTTTGGGTATTGAATTGGGAACCCTGGAGTGCAATCCTATGGCTTGGCTTTTTCACTCCAACAAAATTCTTTGCTCGTTACTCGGGACCGACTTTAGATGATTGTCGAGTCGCTGTCGATCAACTGGGACAGGTGTTAGACGCAAACAGTCCTAAAAGTTGGATTAAACTTGTACGAATCTACGAACTCAGTCGACACTAGTGAAACGTGTTTCAGCCAGCCTAGTTAGCTTAGTTGGTAGTGCGTCTGCCTTGTAAGCGCTAGGCCGCGGGTTCGATTCCCGCCCATAATAATAAACTGAATATTAAACAAATTAGGTAGGTACATAGGTACTGATTTTCTTTAATCACGATCGAATAAACTAGGGGCTAAAAAATTCCCGGAGGGACGGACCCAGCTTGTTCTATGTACATGCTTTCGTTTAACTTGAGAGCTCTGGGTGTAACTTTTGAAAGATGCAAAAGATTACGCCAATATGATATTATGTTGAAGAAAAAGAGGGGTTAGAATTAGACGAACGATCAAGTCTGAGGAGAAAGAGAGAGAAAGAGAGAGAGAGAGAGAGAGAGAGAGAGAGAGAGAGAGAGAGAGAGAGAGAAAGAGAGAGAGAGAGAG
>NW_007378216.1:37634-38522 GCF_000475195.1 Diaphorina citri
CTCGCGATCTAAGAGAGAGAGAGAGAGAGAGAGAGAGAGAGAGAGAGAGAGAGAGAGAGAGAGAGAGAGAGAGAGATGAAATAAAGGGAGGAAGATAAAGAAAAGGGAAGGAGAAAAACTGAAAAGGGAGGGAAGAAGGGGAGAGAAACTTTAATGACACATTGTGTATTTAATCGCACATTAGGAAAGTATGTAGAAATTGTACCTACCTACATATTAAGCGCGTACATCATGGATAGCTTAAATTTTTGATCTCCTTGCTATCTCTACATACGAGATTGCTATCAGAATGATGAATTACATAGAAAGGAGAAGATTGTTTTAGGGGGGCACGGTTGGTCCAGTGGTAACGTGCATGCTTGCTTGCCATGCAGAAGGTCCCGGGTTCGAATCCCACCATCGACAAAAAATTTGTACTCGTTTTTCGATTGCAAATATTTCAACGGGTGACTTTCTGGTGTTCTCGTGTTGACCCAGCACCTAAATGGGAAGTATTGTGTCTCTTCTCGCCCATCTGATGAGAGGCATACTACGGGATGGGCATGCTACGACACAGGCCACAAGCGTCTAATGTAGCAGTTGTTCCATTGCTACGAAATAAAAACGGCGGTGGAACACTCATCTTTAAAAAAAAATGTATCAAAATTTTCGACTTTAAGTATGTACCTGGGTTCCAACAGGTAGTTTTTGACTTCACGAAGACTCTTGTTTCATAAACGTAGTTTGGTATACCTAGCTAACAAATACTTATCATTATCCATCTTATCATAATGATTCTCTCTTGTTTCCAGGAATTGTCTGGTAGGCAAGAAGTTCGAGATCAAGATTTCCGACTTCGCCACGGATAGTGATATGTTCTCGAGTGACTACTACAGAGTTCACGACAAT
>NW_007378216.1:38678-86665 GCF_000475195.1 Diaphorina citri
TTTTTTTAAGAGGTTTGACAGAGGGAACTGTAACTGCTATGGTCTTATCGTCCCGAAATCGAAGAGAGAAGGAAGACAGGATAGGAGAAAGCCAGCCATTCCGAGAACGAACATTATCCCATCAGGATAAAATCCGCCCCGGGCGCAGTGGTTTGGTAAATAAATAGCACATAATGTCAGTGCCTATGTAAAATTATCTGAAAATGCCATTGTTAAATTGGAAATACTGATGTAGTTATGTAGTAGGTAATTAAAAAACAACCAGTGCCCTAAATCACCAAAGTATGGAAAAGTATTTACAATTCCATATTTCGATATGATTCGTCCAAATTCAAAATTCTGCTTTTCCATTGGCTATTACACTTTTGTAAGATACTTTTCCATACTTTGGTGATTTAGGGCACAGAACGGTACCTATCTTAGGTAATGGTCTCAAGCCGCCCACTTACCTAGGTTCAGACTGTCTGACCTGGGTCTGTCAGGCGATCTGAACGTAAGTGGCCGGCATTAGATTACCAGCTTTCCAGGGCAATCTCTACTATTCAACTCTATAAACTTATAGGATAACATTACCCAACTTATAACTTTTAAGGGCCATAATACCAGCCTAGTTAGCTTAGTTGGTAGTGCGTCTGCCTTGTAAGCGCTAGGCCGCGGGTTCGATTCCCGCCCGGGGCGGATTTTATCCACTCAAATTGATTTGATAGACCATAATGGTTGGAATGCATCAGTCATCTTCTATTCAATCTTGTCAGTTCAAAGAGTTCAACAACTCGTTTTCTTTAAAGTTTTCTTTCTAGAGAAACTACGAGTGGCTGTTTGCATATGCTTCGTTATGGAAATATTTTCAGGTATCGAACTAGGAACCCTGGAGTGCAATCCCATGGCTTGGCTTTTTCACTTCAACAAAATTCTTTGCTCGTTACTCGGGACCGACTTTAGATGATTGTCGAGTCGCTGTCGATCAACTGGGACAGGTGTTAGACGCAAACAGTCCTAAAAGTTGGATTAAACTTACCTATACGAATCTACGTCGACACTAGTGAAACGTGTTTCATTTGTCAATGCACAGTGAGTTTCATGAAACTCGGTTTCACCAGTGTGTTGTACTGCTCTGTGTTATCCTTATGTACGGGTTTCACGAAACGCGTTTCACTAGTGTGCATTGCGCCTTACACACTTGTCAGATGACTAGGTTATCTGTACGGTATAAATCTTTATCTAAATCCGGACGTCAAAAATTGTCTCCGAAAATGTGAGAATATTTCACTCGTTTTCTTTAAAGTTGTCTTCTTAGAGAAACTAGCTGTTTGCCTGTGGTTCGTTAATACGGAGGAAATGTGTTTTGGGCTGTGGCGTAGCGTGTATGTATGACGTGTATGGCGGCCATACAACTCAAAAGTTCACTCTAATGCCCATAAATATTAATGGCATGTACTGGTTGAGGAACAACTCATATTTCGGCTCATTGTGACGTTTCATCCTTGAGCCATCCATCAGCTTTTGATAACTGTATACCTTATCTAATATGAATCTAATTATTATTAACAATAATCAACTCTTGAATAATTTTCATGACAAATTATATAACTCATTATCAAGCGTGCCGGGACAAAAAAAAGGGCCATAATTGATGTATCATTTTTGTGTATTTGTTGGTCGCTAATACTAAATCTTCTACCTTTATTCGTCCCCATTCAAGCAATAAAAATAATTCCCTTAATTAGGTGAATCTATTTGCCTACTTATCTTGGATTTGTATTTTTATAACTTCCTCCGGTGTAAATTAACTTAATCGCCGTATAAATTACTACCAAGTAGGTAATTACATGATCAATAGTTTTGGGTATTGAATTGGGAACCCTGGAGTGCAATCCTATGGCTTGGCTTTTTCACTCCAACAAAATTCTTTGCTCGTTACTCGGGACCGACTTTAGATGATTGTCGAGTCGCTGTCGATCAACTGGGACAGGTGTTAGACGCAAAGTGATCAATAATGCGTTTTGAGCTTCATTTTAATCAATTAATGTGTTTTAGTTGGCGTTTGGTAGATTATTAACGTAATGTGTAGTGTTACTTTAGTTTATTTGATTTTATTACTATCTTATTCTTGTACTTGTGTTTTTGTTTCCTGTTAGTTTCGTTGTTGCAGCTTTATGCTCATTAGCATTTTCATTAGAGTGACTTTTCATTTATGATCAATAATGCGTTTTGAGCTTCATTTTAATCATTTAATGTGTTTTAGTTGGCGTTTGGTAGATTATTAACGTAATGTGTAGTGTTTCTTTAGTTTATTTGATTTTATTACTCTCATCTCATTCTTGTACTTGTGTTTTTGTTTCCTGTTAGTTTCGTTGTTGCAGCTTTATGCTCATTAGCATTTTCATTAGAGTGACAATATGTAGTGTTTCTTTAGTTTATTTGATTTTGTTACTCTCATCTCATCTCATTCTTGTACTTGTGTTTTTGTTTCCTGTTAGTTTCGTTGTTGCAGCTTTATGCTCATTAGCATTTTCATTAGAGTGACTTTTCATTTTCCGTAACTTTGTGTTTTGATTGATAGTTCTAACGATTTTCAGTTTTCTTATGAGTTTTTTTAGTTTTATTTTATCCATGTGGACGACTTGGTTTCGAGTTTTGTTTTATCCGTCTCTATGATTATAGTTGTGTTCCTGTAGTTGTGTTTTCTATAGCTTCAGTTGGTGTGACTTGAAATACTTTGTCTTCTTCTCTCTTATCTAATTCGGTTCCATTGTGTTCTCTCTCTGTTCTTGCATTTCCTCTCTCAAGACACCACTCTATCTACCAGACTTGGACATAGAAGCCATCCGCGCCGCTTATCAACAGCAGATTCCCTCCTCTCCCCACCATCAGCAACGAACCTTCCCGTTGTGTTCCTGTAGTTGTGTTGTCTATAGCTTCAGTTGGTGTGACTTGAAATACTTTTTGTCTTCTTCTCTCTTATCTAATTCGGTTCCATTGTGTTTCTCTCTGTTCTTGCATTTCCTCTCTCAAGACACCACTCTATCTACCAGACTTGGACATAGAAGCCATCCGCGCCGCCTATCAACAGCAGATTCCCTCCTCTCCCCACCATCAGCAACGAACCTTCCCCTCCATTAACTTCTCCTCCTATTGTCCCCCTCCTCAGATTCCAAGCTTCTCCACCGCCCCCTCCAGTTCCCACTTGTACTCCGGGCCTGGTGGTCCTCTCCTCACCTCCCAAGCATCTTCAGAACAATTCCAGAACCAACTCCTCCAGAGTTTACAGAATCTCAACCTCCGCACCTCCTATCCTAGTCTCTACCCGTCCAATAGTTCTCTCTATAGCTCGAACCTTCCTACCCAACAACCGAGTCCAAACTTTCCGCCCAGAGTATCTCAGCAAAGTTCCTATTCCGGCTCTCCCACGCATCGCACGAGTGTGGACGGGGCGTCCAGTAAGCAAGGTGACGCCACAGGGAAGTCTGGGGAGGAGGGGACAGAAGAAGAGGCACAGTTCATCAGGCCATTATCCCAGAGTGAACCTGTCACAACGACGGAGAGTGATGGGAGAGTACGTGTGATAGTTCCTGTGACTGAGGCGGAGACTACAGCACTGAGGTTAGACCCTCCACCTACCCGACGGAGAGAATCCCCTGTCCGACGCAACTTGAATCTCCCCAACGGTCCTCCCTTCATCACGAGGTCAACAAGTGAGAAAGTTCCGACCCTACTCGACGGAGAGAATCCCCTGTCCGACGCAACTTGAATCTCCCCAATGGTCCTCCCTTCATCACGAGGTCAACAAGTGAGAAAGTTCCGAACCGAAGTGAACTCATGTCACAAGTACAGAGGACGCAATGGGCGCGCCATACTACCAAATGACACAGACTCTTGCGCAACTTGAATCTGAAAATGCGCAAGAGTTTCAACAGCATCAAGAAATCTTTTCTCGAGAGTATGCCAAAAATTTTCAAGAAATTTATGTGAAACTAAAAACGATGAAAAGAATGATGGCTGTTTGAGAAGTTGGGTGACATGAGACACCTGGTATAACATTCCAAGTCGTAACTCCTAGCTAATAGTATGAGGTTACGTTTTGCTACAGGTGGATACATGATTCGCTTCTCAAACACACTCAACATTAACACAATGGGATCTATGTAGACAAAAATGATGTTTATTACAAAGTAAACAGACGGACCGTACTCCGGGAACGATGGCTGTTTGAGAAGTTGGGTGACATGAGACACCTGGTATAACATTCCAAGTCGTAACTCCTAGCTAATAATATGAGGTTACGTTTTGCTACAGGTGGATACATGATTCTCTTCTCAAACACACTCAACATTAACACAATGGGATCTATGTAGACAAAAATGATGTTTATTACAAAGTAAACAGACGGACCGTACTTATAGGTTCTTGTTTTCCCAAAGATATGAAATTGAAGTACCTACCTAACTATTGTATACCTATCTCCTATATGTTTTTACAAGATCAGTAAAAAAATCAATTTAGCTTATTCTTAAAGGAATTTTAGCTAAGAAAGAGAAATTAGTCGATTTTCTCATACATCGGATACCTGGTACGTTAGATTTCTAATGCACCACTCACGAAACACCCTGTGTTAAGTATCAGATTTAATTGAATCTTAATCATACAATAATGCAGCACGCTATAAAAAGATCTCAGGCGCATTAAATAATTATTGTAAAATATTTTGTTATAGTACAGACGAACATGGATAATTGAGAGCCGGATAATCGAAACCTGGTCATTTGACAAACTGTTTGAAGGGGACTTTTTCGTCCAAAACCTTTTCAAATGGAAAAAAAATGTATCTCTAAATCTCTACAAATAAAAAATTGAGAACAAAATTGAAGGTCTCAAACCCGCGACCTAGCGCTTACAAGACAGACACGCTACCCTCCAAGCTAACTAGACTGGCTTCTCAAGAGGTAACTGTGGAAAATCCGGTCCCATAATCATCCCTGTTCGCCCGTACTAATAGAAGATTATTGTTATAACAATTAAATTGATAATGGTGATTATCATAATGCATAATTATTTTAATGTATCTTTCCATTGTTTTCACGTGAGCCCTTTCTTGATACCTTGGCAGGCGATGTTGTTTTTACTGTTTCTTTTTTCTTTAGGGTGTTTCACTGTTGCTTTTTTGAAGTGCAATTTTTTTCTGATTTTTTTATTCAACAAATATATTGGGGAAACGCAACGCTTCTGAGCCTAGGATGAGAGAGAGAGGAGAGGGAGAGAAAGAGAGAGAGAGAAAGGGAAGGGAGTGAGAGAGAGAGAGACAATGAGAGGGAGAGAGAGAGAGAGAAACAATGAGAGGGAGAGAGAGAGAGAGCGAGAGGAGAGAGAAAGGGAAGGGAGAGAGAGAGAGACCATGAGAGGGAGAGAGAGAGGGAGAGAGAGAGAGGAGAGGGAGGGAGAGAGAGAGACAATGAGAGGGAGAGAGAGAGAGAGACTAAGTTTTAAAGTAAATAGTCCCACAAGTTTGGCCATGCCTCGGGATGAACTAGCGGGATTCCGGAGCGAAGCGACGGAATTCGGCTAGTAGTCTACTAAGAACCCCAACTACAGTCAAAACTGAACCATGGGATTTTATGTACGAGGGGTTTTACGTCGCGCCGCTTTTATCAACCAAGGTTTTCTTAATACTTCTGGAGTTTTACCCTTCATTCGTCAAAAACCAACCCGCCTACTCGCAATAACCTCAACCAACCTGAGTACGGCCGAGCTAAGCCAGTAGCAAATGATTGCCCAACTGGCAGCTGGTCACTAATTTAGTATGAGAGATTAATGAAAATTCAACAAATAAGCCAGCCTAGTTAGCTTAGTTGGTAGTGCGTCTGCCTTGTAAGCGCTAGGCCGCGGGTTCGATTCCCGCCCGGGGCGGATTTTATCCTGATGGGATAATGTTCGTTCTCGGAACGGCTGGCTTTCTCCTATCCTGTCTTCCTTCTCTCCTCGATTTCGGGACGATAAGACCATAGCAGTTAAAGTTCCCTCTGTCAAACCTCTTAAAAAAAAAAAAAAAAAAAAAAAAAAAAAAAAAAAAAAAAAAAAACAAAAAAAATGGATAAAAGTTGCACGACTACACTTCCAATGCAACCGCAATGGCTCTGAAATGTTTCTTCATTTAAAAAATACCGGTAAATCGTGAACTTTGACGTCATGGCATACGCTCCCGTAGGCGATGACGTCACATCAAATGTCCCGAGCAAAGCTCCCTCGCAGGCAACGCATTAATGTGTTTGTGCACATACGTTTCTGCGCAGTTCTTTCTGCTCCTCCGCTAGCGCGCTTGCATAGAGGCGCTATACCTAACGGACGAAAACGGAAAACGGAACGGAAATTAGAACGGAAAATAAAAATTGAATTTTCGACCTTTTACAGTTATGTTTTCGGAGTTTTGACCTCAGATTTGGATTTTTCCCAAATTTTTACATAGGAATCGACCATTTATTTACAATTCTTACCCATTTGCAACTGCTCCATTCAGTCATCATACGAAATTTCTCTTTGGACTAGTTTGGACCCCTATCATACCCGCTGCCAGTCCAAATTGCTCCAAAGAGAAATTTCGTATGATGACTGAATGGAAAGGTACTGATTGAAGACAACCTCACTTGACAGTATTTTACCGTGTGGTTCATTTATTCGGACCTTAAATTTGTTTGTACATAGATCTTATCATGTACAGGGTGATTGTGCAGTTGTGTTCGATTATGTGCCTTTTAATTCAGTCATCATACGAAATTTCTCTTTGGACTAGTTTGGACCCCTACCACACCCGCTGCCAGTCCACAAAGAGAAATTTCGTATGATGACTGAATTGAAAGGTACTGATTGAAGACAACCCTACTTGACAGTATTTTACCGTGTGGTTCATTTATTCGGACCTTAAATTTGTTTGTACATAGATCTTATCATGTACAGGGTGATTGTGCAAGATATATATCACAAATATAAATATTATAACGTTCATTATATTAACATGTTAAACGTCGTCACCTGTTTTTCTTTCGGAGGCTTGAATGTACACTTTCCCCCGTACGTAATTATGAGATGTTAAATAGTATATACTGACTGCTACATAGGTTGGTATCTAATAATTAGTAATTATTTATTTATTTTTTATTTTGGAACCTACAGTTTAACAAGATAAACTTTTTATTAAAAAGTTAAAAAAACAACATGGTTTCAACTATATTTCGGTATAAGACCGATATGGGCACTTTTGAAGTTACTTTACCGATTTGGGATCACGAAAATAATCAATCTATTGGTGACGGAATACATCTTCTTCAATTTCTATTTCTATATTTTCCTACTGACATAATTATAATCTATTTTATTTTCTATTTCTGGTGATGGAGTATTATGAGAGGTAAGAATATTCTAACTTTTATTTAACTTTATCTTGTAAAAAAAAAAAAAAAAAAAAAAAAAAAATTTAAAGGACAATAAAAAGGTCCACAGGCGAAAGATTTACACCCCTTGAGGGCGAGCGTCAGCTCATCCAATGAAAACGGTAGGTTAAGCTCGCGACTATTAGAATTTAGTCCAGGACGTACGGGTTGTTTTTCTTTAATGTTCTTGTAGTGGCGGAAAGCAGGATTATATTTTTCATTCGAGGAAACGGAACAAAAGTGTTCCACCAGCAAAGGAGTGTTTTTGAAATGAAATAGTCCTGATGAAATTAAATTGCAAGGGCCACAGGTTCAGAAACCGACTAGATTTGCCTTCTACTGAAGTTCTCTCTTTCGGCGTGGTAGCGCATGTTACTAAGGACTATATATATTACACTTAGGCAAATATTTGTTTGGGCAAACACTAGCAAACACAGTGAGCAAATATTTGCCAAATATTTTTTAGGTTAGTACACTATTTTCTATACTTTTCCAAACAAATTTGAGCAAATATTTGCTCACTGAGCAAACAGTGTAATCCTAGCTTAAACCATAGGAAATCCAAGATGACATTCCATCGTTTTAGTTTCAGAGAGGGAAATAGCGTTTTATAACCTCTATGACAGGAGCTCTATTCGATTATGTGACATACAAGTCAGTCAAACATGGCTGAACCAATGAGAATCCGCTTTGGACGTAAACACAGCGAAATCTCACAATCTCATTGGTTCAGCCATTGAAGCGGGGAATTCGTTTCCTTTCAGTTTCAGAGAGGGAAATAGCGTTTTATAACCTCTATGACAGGAGCTCTATTCGATTATGTGAGATACAAGTCAGTCAAACATGGCTGAACCAATGAGAATCCGCTTTGGACGTAAACACAGCGAAATCTCACAATCTCATTGGTTCAGCCATGTTTGACTGACTTTTATTTCACATATGTTGGATTTTACCAATATTTATTCAGTCATTAGAACTCCTGTTAAGCTAACAGCCAGTTTAGTTCCATTTAGTTTGTATTTGCTTAACAGGGCTGTTAATCTAACGGGCTGTTTGAGGCTGGAAAGAAGGTTGGTGAAATCCACCAATAATTGATTAAATTAGAACTCCTGTTAAGCTAACAGCCAGTTTAGTTCCATCTAGTTTGTATTTGCTTAACAGGGCTGTTAATCTAACGGGCTGTTTGAGGCTGGAAAGAAGGTTGGTGAAATCCACCAATAATTGATTAAAACTAGGATTTTCAATCAGTTAGATCTTCCACACTACAAATATCTTGTTTACTAATTCAACTTTCCCTTATTCCCCTCTCCCCCTCTCTAGTCTCAACAGATGTCCCCTACGTCCAAAGTGACTCACTGGTTCCAAGCCTCCTCCACACTACCACGACAGGAGAGCGGCTTTGTCGACACAGATCTGGACGAGGCGCGAGACCTGCTTCTATCGCGCATCCCTAGTAAGAAGAGAAAGAGGATAATGCGCATGCACAAGGGAAATGTTAAGACGTTCTGAACTCAAGGAAGTAAAACTTGTCGTTGGGAGAGAAATCGTGTCGTGTGTAAGAGTGTTCCCTCTCATTTAACTTACATTGCTTACAGGACACTTTGTGTCGTTCGGTAAATAATCGTGTCGTGTGTAGTAGGAACACTCATGTAAATCACATTACCTGTTGGACATTCGGAAAAAAATCGGATGAAACTTACAAGTGGGAACGGGTCTCAAGATATTCTCACGACTAAAAGTCGCACGACCAATGTGCGACGGTTTTACCAACCACGCGCAACGTTGGTTAACTTCAGTAATGTATGGGGAACTGCTGCATTCAATTTGCTAGCTATAGACTCACGGTTTTGTTTTCATGACTGGAAAATAAAAACACGTCGAGTTTTTGAACAAGGGGAATTCAGGAACTGGGAGGAAAAAATCTTTTGATCGCACTAAATTTACACATTTTTGGATTGTCCTTTTCTGCTTAATAGTGTCCAATTTTGAGGAAATCCTTTTATACCAAAAAAAAAAAAAATAATAATAATAATGAACAAAACAAAATAAGAAAACTGTCTTGTCGACTGACATTTTTTTTATGTGCTGCAGAAATTAGAGAAATTTTGACCTGTATACAAACATTTATCTAGGTAGGTATTATTAGTTATTTTATTCGACAATAAAAACAATACTCAATTTTTATAGGTACGAAAAAAAAAAAAAAAAAAAAATGAGGGGGACTTTTCTTTTTTTTTTCAGACGCACTACCAACTAAGCTAACTAGGCTGGCTGGAAAAAATCTTTTGATCGCACTAAATTTACACATTTTTGGATTGTCCTTTTCTGCTTAATAGTGTCCAATTTTGAGGAAATCCTTTTATACCGAAAAATAATATTAAACAAAACAAAATAAGAAAACTATCTTGTCGACTGACATTTTTTTTTATGTGCTGCAGAAATTAGAGAAATTTCGACTTGTATACAAACATTTATCTAGGTAGGTAGGTATTATTAGTTATTTTATTCGACAATAAAAACAATACTCGATTTTTATACGAAAAAAAAAAAGATGAGAGTGACCTTTGCTTATTTTGTTTATTACAAGATGCTGGGATGAGTCAATTTAAATTATTTATTGGGGTTGCATGTTTGAAACTTGAGTCTTATTTCTTTATCCTGAGGTTTTATCTCGCTTAGGGACATTAAACGGGCATCGAACCCCGGGACTCCCTGTTTGTGAAGCGAACACGTTACCGCTAAGACAACCTGTGCATGTGCAATTTGGGAGATTTTTTTTTTTTTCTGAACGGTCACAAAGTGGTGATTTTTATAGAAAACACAAAAGAAAAACGCACCTTCCTGTGTTCTCTCTTTCTTTTTTTTTCAGTTAGGCGCTTTAACACTCTTGTGTCGTTCGCGCCGTCCCCTGTTTACGCCTTAGTATATAGTCCAATGGCCTTCAGGTAAATTAAGGCCGAATCGATGTTGGCAGGGTTGTTATCGAGGGCTGGTGGTGAGGGGAGGGAGGAGCGTATTTGTAGATGTGTGTGGCACTTAAATTATATGGTCGGCGGTTAGGGTATCACCGCACCCGCGTGGGTCGAGGGTCTCTTTTGAATAAGTGGTCATGTGTCCAATTCTTAAGTGTGTCACCGAGTGTGTCCAATTCTTAAGCGGGTTATCACTACCTCCTGAGTTTCTGTCGCTTGTTTCCCATTCTACAATAAATTTATTAAAGGTTTCACGCGTTTCAGTTTGCTGTTAATTACGTTGGCCCAAGAGATTTGCCATCGCTTGTGAATGAAGGAACTTATAACTTCTAACAGGTCGAAAATCAAAGGAAGTGCAAATTTTCAATGTTATATTGGTAATGGGATTTCTTGCAGCAATGTCGACTAGTTGACAGAGGGAACTGTAACTGCTATGGTCTTATCGTCCCGAAATCGAAGAGAGAAGGAAGACAGGATAGGAGAAAGCCAGCCGTTCCGAGAACGAACATTATCCCATCGGGATAAAATCCGCCCCGGGCGGGAATCGAACCCGCGGCCTAGCGCTTACAAGGCAGACGCACTACCAACTAAGCTAACTGGGCTGGCGATGTGTCCTCTTTGATAGAGAGGTTTTAGTAATATTTTAATTTGGCCAGCCAATTTTGGCAATTCGTCAAACTTGAAACTCTATTCTGTGCAGTCATTTTCATAAAAATAGCTCGAGCCAAATTTTAAACCCAATTCAAAATTCTAGAATCATTTACATCTGATATTATTTGAAGACTTTTGGTCATGATATTGCCGAGGCATTTGAGAGCAACTGTGCTACTCTTCTCTTTGTTACACCATGGATATTGTTTCCTCAGTTTGGAATTGCCTTCTTTGTTTGGCAAATCCCCTCCTCAAAGAAAAGTGCTTCGCAATGGTGTCACCTTCGTTTGGGGACCGAAATTCACTCCGGCTGTTTTGGCTGATCTTCAACGTACTGTGAGATCTAAAAGATACACCATGGCAAGTCCAAAGAGCCAGAAAGAACAAATTCAAGCGTTTATCCTGGCCACCATGGCAGGTTCAGAGAGCCAGACAGAAAAAAATCGTGCATTTATGGACAAAATTCTCCGTGATAAAGAAAAAAGTGATGCATTTATCACCAAAGTGCTCCGTGATGGTAAGAGAGGTAAACGAGAAGTATCCAACATGACAAATGCATCAACAGGGCTAATCTGTCTGGATGAACAAATTGAAGCAAAAATGGACAAAACACGAAGTGATGGTAAGAGAGATAGACAAGTACGTCACCAAGCGGCACCTATTTGTATCGAAATGAACTCAGCAATAACTTATTAATTTTACATGGGGAATGTCAAACAAATGGATAATATATATCACTTTTTTTATTAATAAGAAATAGATAAGTTTGATAGAGGGCACTGTAACTGCTAAAGAATTTAGATTATCGTACCGAAAGTGAGGAAAGAAGGAAGAGAGGATAGGAGAAAGCCAGCCGTTCCGAGAACGAACCTTGTCTGTTAAGGATAAAGTTAAGTTCACCCCGGGCGGTAATCGAACCCGCGACCTAGCACTTACAAGGCAGGCGTACCCTCCAAACCTACTAGGCTGAGGAATAGGGACTTTTCAGTCCTGTTTGGGTAGGATATAAATGTAATGTAAATGCAGTTTATTTGTGTTATTATGTCACAACTTTGGTGCTCACTGCAGCATTATAGGATTTTTCCCATTATCTCAATAATCCTAAAATCCAATGTTTACCTACCATGCTGGCACCGGTCGCTATGTGTATTTATATGTCATAGCTACTCATTTTCCTCACGAGGCTGAGTGGGCCCCGCAACAGCCAGTCACGGAATCAATCATTTGCATGATACAATTTCTTGGCCCCGCCGGGAATCGAACCCGGGTCTCCCGCGTGCAAGGCGAGTGCAGTGACCACTACGCCATGGGAGCTGACGCCATTCCCCCGGGAATCGAACCCGGGTCTCCCGCGTGCAAGGCGAGCGCAGTGACCACTACGCCATGGGAGCTGAAGATTGGAATGACCACTACGCCAAGGGAGCTGACTTTGGGTAGGATATATGAGGTATATTTCATTAATGTCTGGTTGGGGTATAGGGACTTTTCAGTCCTCTTTGGGTAGGAAAAACAAGGTATATTTCATCAATTTCTGTGTCTTCAATCACTCACATCTTCTTCATCACTGAAATAGGAGTTCTTGTGTATTTTTTTCCTCTTGCTTACAACTGCTTGAGTCTCAGATACAGATCCGCTGTGCAGTCCTTCCTGCTCAGCTTTCTCTCTCTGGAAAGAAAAAATGACGCCTTGAGAAGGGACATATATAGATAAGGGAGCGAAAGATCTATCTAAAATACCTAAAATAATAGAAACAATAACAGGGTTTCAAAGAAAAATTAGATTGATTAGGGAGGAAGCTAGGTATTACAAATGAACACATGCTGTTCCCGACTTGTGCAAAGCACATTGCATAATCAAAACTCATTGTCAGGCGACCATACAATATTGAGCCCCGTTGAAAATATGCATGCTGTTGTAGAGGTAAATGTTTTTAGTTTTTTACCTAGGCGTTTTTTATTATTATTATTATTATTATTATTTTTTTAATATTTTTAGGTAATAAACCACTTAATATTACATACCTACCTATAGGTATTTATGGATTTTTTTTTGCTTAGGTACACCAATTTTCCTCTTCTACTTTCAGTCATAAGTAGGTAACTTAATTGTCAAGTAGTACTTACATCAAGTTGTATAGCAGCACTCAAAGTTTCACAATCAGGTTCTACGTCCTCTTCTTCTTCACTGAGATCATGGGTTCTAAATATTTTTCCACCAGCGGGATGCGAACTCTGGTCCTCGACTTCTGAGTCCGAGCCTAGATCTTGGTACAAGGTCTTGGAACTTGCCTAGAAAATAAACATTGTCATTCTTATCAGCTAAGATTTTTTTTTCCAAGAGGTTTTTTAAGAGGTTTTATAGAGGGAACTGTAACGGCTAAGGTCTTCCAGAAATTGAAGAGAGAAGGAAGACAGGATAGGAGAAAGACATCCGTTCCGAGAATGAACATTATCCCTTCAGGATAAAATCCACCCCGGGCGGGAATCGAACCCGTGGCCTAGCGCTCCAAGAGGTTTGTCTTTCGGGACAGGAGACTCAAACTCAAATACCTACGAGTATTAGTCCTCTCTGTCAAAAAATGCCTTTACCTGTGGATCATCACCAAACTGTTTCTTCTTGCGTTTCTTCTCCTTCTTGGGCGGAGGCTCGCGGATACCCAGAATATTCTGCGGACACGCATAGCTCAAATGTCCCTCCGCGCCGCACTCATAACATGTGGACTTGTCCTCGTAACTGCGCTTGCGTATGAATTCCGTGCTGCGACCGTTATCCTTCGCTATGGACGCTTTGATCGTACGCCCGAACAGCTGACGAGCAGGGTGATAGGGTTAGGTAGAGCGCAAAAAAAAAAAAAATCTGTAGGTGACCTTGAAATTTGGCGGGTATTTTAAATTTTGAATTTGACCAAAATTCAAAAGTGAAATGTCCCAAACCCAAATTAATGTTGGATCTAGCACAGGGGAGCGTGTTGAGGACGAGATTTTTCGAGAAAAATCCCATGACAACAGTAGGGGGATGGGATTTTATTTTTCATTAAACGTCCCTTTCCCACCATAAATTCTTTGTTTATTTTTGACTTGTAATTTTATTTTCTGTTTGTCAAGACCTCATCACCTCACATCCTCACAACTTTTGAAGAATTTGAAGTAAAATTTCGTTTTTCGTAGGTACTTACCTAATAGGTAATTAGTTTTCTCAACCTCTTTTTATTCTTGCGCTAATTCAAGTCACAAGTGAGTGTTTCTGTTACCTACTATAAAAGTACCTACTCTTTTTTGTCTACTGTCATCAAGTCAGTAGTCAGTGTCTCTATAGTCCCTGCTGGATTGCCTTGTTGAAACTCTGCGGAGAATCTGACAGGATCATTCGGTAGACAAGGAGGGGCATCATTCAACACCCGAGACAGAACTTCAAAGTCACACTTGCAATCCTTATAGGGGAACTCTCCTGTTGCTAATTCTACTAGAGTGATACCCAAGGACCATACATCCGCCCGGATGTCATAGTCTGGTTTCTGAGGGTTTGGGGGTTCGATTCTCTCAGGCGCCATGTAAGCAGCACATCCTGCGTTCTTAGTTCTCGCCTTCGAGTCCACGAGTCTCCCTGAGATACCAAAGTCACACAACTTGATATTTCCTCTCTCATCAAGTAGAATATTACTCGGCTTCACATCGCGATGTATAACACCATGTGTTTCCTTGAGATAATGCAATGCCTTCACTGTACTTAATGTTATCTTACCACAGATAGGTTCTGGCACAGACACATGCAGACGCTTCAGCAAACGATCGAAACATGTCGCCATGAGTTCCATACAAATCCATACATCACTCTCTGTTATGAAACACCCAAGACATCGTACAATATAACTTCTTCAAAGCTTTTGATGTTTTGGTTTGTTTCTTTGAAACACTATTACCAGAACAGCTGATTGTTTGGGGACATATTTTGTTGATGTTTGGGTAATGAGACTTCTTTTAGCTCTTTTTGTATACCACCCATCAATTCCTGTACTTACTTACTTTTCGTGACCGGAAACAAACGTGAACATCAGATCTTGAATTTCCAGAAATTGGCAACGTGGGTGGTTTAGGGTTTGCTTGCATGAGGTCTTCTTGTGTGCTAGAAACCAAAGTGCTACACAAGGAAAGAAGGAGGAAAGAATGAAAGAAGGAGTCCGGAAACAAACTTGAACATCAGATCTTGAATTTCCAGAAATTGGCAACGTGGATGGCTTTAGGGTTTGCTTGCATGAGGTCTTCTTGTGTGCTAGAAACCAAAGTGCTACACAAGGAAAGAAGGAGGAAAGAATGAAAGAAGGAGCAGTAATGCACTTACCTCTGTGTTATTGATTTGATCAGCACAGCTCTTAGCGTCCTCTATTTTGAGAAACAAAATGAATGCCACACCTGTCGATTTTCTCGCTTTGTTTTTCACGATGGTAACCCTGTTTGGTCAAACACATTACCAGTCAATTTTAGCCGTATTTTCCTTTCGCATTTTCCCTCTAATGAGGTTGTGGTTATGTACCGTTTTGGGTTGAGACAGGATATTGTTTCTACTGTTTGGCATGGGAGTGGTAACTTATTATTAATTAGATTCATATTAGACACCCAGTGGTAGTGGTAACTTAATAACAAGGTTAGTTTACCAACCTTGCGTGTCTCAACCCGGAACATAACCACGACCTGAAGCTCATTTCTTTTGGTATGATAGCGCCTGTACTAAACCTTAGGAAAAGGGGAGGAAACGAGCTTTGGAAGAGGAGACATTCCGAAAGGAAAACAAGACTTTTCGTTCACTTCATGGATGGTTTTCAACCTACTCAAACAATGACGAGGGGTAAAATTCATACCTCCACCAACCTTGCCTATCTCAACCGGGAACATAGCCACGACCTGAAGCTCATTTCTTTTGGTATGATAGTGCCTGTACTAAGCCTTAGGAAAAGGGGAGGAAACGAGCTTTGGAAGAGGAGAAATTCCGAAAGGAAAACAAGACTTTTCGTTCACTTCATGGATGGTTTTCAACCTACTCAAACAATGACGAGGGGTAAAATTCATACCTCATTCTTCTATTCGTACAAATATGACAACACGGAAAACCCAGATGATCTTAGACTGAAAATTTCTTTTAAAGTGAGTACCTATAAAGCTTTCTTCAATTCTTGTCTTCCATCTCTCTTTGCTTTCAGGATTTTTTTAGAACAGTTATTCAATTTTTGAAGAAGCTTGGCCATGCCAAAGAGACAGACAAATGTTTGAGAAATAAAATTTATTGGCTGGCAGAGTTGAAAAATTACCCTTGCTCTGAGGGCTCATCCTTTAATGAAATTGTTCTCTTCTAAGCATAGTGTTACCATTTACTCATCTACTTATTCTTTCCTTTTCTAGGCTTTCCTAACAGTGTTCAAAACATGTCATTCAGTGGACAAAACCGTGTCCTCGTGCACCATACAAATAGAAAAGGACATCCCGGCTATGATTATTAAGATGCAATTTACTGCCGGCTACTCCAAGACTCACAGCTTGTTTATATCGGACTGTGTTCCTATTAATGTGAGTGAATCTATTGATATCTAAGGGTTTAATTAATAAGCAAGGAAGTTCAAATGCCATATTGCCATGGCACCATTCTATTTTGCCATATTTTAAGCATTTTTAGGTTTTTTTTGCCATATTTTAAGCATTTTTAGGGGAAAATATAAATCTTTAAGAACAATGATGTTTCTTGAAAAAAAAAAGTACTAATGAACCGTTCACAAATAGTGGTTATGCATTTGGGAAAATATTTAGCATGAAAGGTGAATTCCTACGTAAAAAGTCCTCAAAAATCCAAATCTGAAGTCAAAACAGCAAAAAATTATTTTAAAAGGTTGAAAATTCAATTTTTATTTGACTTTCCAAGGAAAAATGTAAAACAGTTGCCTGGGATTCTTTAAAAAATCGCTTTTGCCATGTTTTGAAAAAATAAATGCCATATTTTCCCAAAATAAGTGCCATATTGCCATGTTTTTTATGCCATATTTTGGAAAAAAAAACAAGTGCCATATTCTGAACTTCTCTGTTAATAAGAGAGTATGTTGGTAGTTCTGTGAACTGTAGACCTCACTCGGACTCTTTTGCCTCAAATTTAATATTCTGAATGCTAAGCTACCTTTCAAAGAGGAACATCATGAATTTTATAAATAATTTCTTCTCAGATACGATAAATAATAATATGGCACTTGTCCATACAATAAATAATAATCTCAGATATCTTTCAACAGTTTAAAAAATTAGTGACAGTTTTTATGATTATTACTTATTTTTCATTTTATTCCCTTGTTCTTTGTTTTTTTCAGGCCAACTATTCTAGCTCAGGCAGAAACGAGATAGTTCTGACAGCAAGAACTTTGTCTAATGCACTGAAGAATTTTCACACTCATCAGGCGGAGATCACACTGGCTGTAGACTCTAGGAAAACTATTATCAATAACTTTGATGACAAAACGTTAGGTAAGTAGATCTACCTCCGTGGTTAAGAGCACTGACTCTCATTCAAGAAGTGTCATATTCAAATGCTGTCAGAGGCAGAAATTTTCCAGCCATACGTTTCCGGGTGGGCATGGATGTGTCAGCTCCCATGGCGTAGTGGTCACTGCGCTCGCCTTGCACGCGGGAGACCCGGGTTCGATTCCCGGCGGGGTCAAGAAATTTGTATCATGCAAATGATTGATACCGTGACTGGCTGTTGCGGGGCCCACTCAGCCTCGTGAGGAAAATGAGTAGCTATGTAATATAATGCGCATAGCGACCGGTGCCAGCATGGTAGGTAAACATTGGATTTTAGGATTTTTGAGATATTGGAAAAATCCTACAATGCTGCAGTGAGCACCAAAGTTGTGACATAAAATGGTCTTGTTTAGAGGTAAACCGAGAAATATTCTCTTGTTTTGTTTGCAGAATCCAGTGGGCAGAACATCAGATCTCAGTTATCACTAGACCCAGCTGAATTCACTACCTACAAGATAGGATTGGACACTGCCATCAACTTTACCGTCAGAGAAATCAAAGCTATGCTGGCGTTTGCTGAACACGTGTCTGGAGTGCTCAAGATTTCTTTCGATGAACCAACCAAGTGAGGGGTGAATTTATTTTTATTTTTTGAAGAGATTTGATAGAGGGAATTGCTAAGGTCGTATCGTCCCGAAATCGAAGAGAAAAGAAAGACAGGATAGGACGGACCCAGCTTGTTGTGTATGGTATACCATTAGCGCGTAGTCGCCTAGAAAACCAAATTTATGAAAACGCTAGAGACTATATTATTATGTATACCTACATATGTATATGTATTGTACACTCTCTATCATTTTCATAGTTTTTTTTGTAAGAGGTTTGACAGAGGGAACTGTAACTGCTATGGTCTTATCGTCCCAAAATCAAAGAGAGAAGAAAGACAGGATAGGAGAAAGCCAGCCGTTTCGAGAACGAACATTACCTGTTAAGGATGAAATTCTACCCCGGGCGGGAATCGAACCGCCGCGGCCTAGTGCTTAGAAGACTGGCGCGCTACTGTCCAAGCTAACTAAGAGCCCGTTCCGCCTTGTCTTAAGTTTCACCCGATTTTTTTCCGAATATCCTGTAGGCAATGTAATTTAATTGACAGTGTTCCCACTACATGACACGATTTTTTTCCCCGAAGGACAAGTGGGTATAGGCTCTAAGGTAGCTGCAGACGAGTTAAATAAGAACTGTTCTTTATATCAACATTTATAATGTAGTTTTTTTTTTGTTTTAACACATAGAAAAGTATCTAGATGATTATTATCTGCTTTAGTTTAGTCATAGTTATAATTATCTTGATTGTTCTATTCTGATAACTGATAACATTCTCAACATTGTATTTCTGGTTCTTTGTATGACTTTGTACTATGCACCTGTTGTAATCCTGTACAATAAAAGAATAAATTAAATTAAATTCTCTTTTGTTCCCTCACAGACCCATCGTGTTCAACATTATCGAGGCCGGTATGTACGAGGCTAACTACATCTTAGCGACAGACTCGTCCGAGACCATGTCCACACTAGGCTCTACAGGAAGCGAGGCTAGTTCCGTCACTGCCATCAGGGGGCGCCCCGTACGTCGTGTTCTATCCAGCGAGGAGTCGAGTGGAGCCGAACCCAAACGAGTTTGCACGACCGACGCCCGAGTGAACGCGAATAATAACGAGGGTAATCACGATCGGGATTTGAATAACGCGTTAAATTCTAACGATCCCAACAATGACGCTCCTTTTGATGACGGTCAGTCCAGTTCGCAAGGACATTTAAACGGCGTTCAAAATATGATACCTATCTACCAAAACTACCTAAGACCTGAGTAAACAGTGTAAGCAATGGGTGCATTTTACTAAACTTTAATTGGAGATTTTACGGTCGAAATCGTCCATTACCACACTTTTTCCCATGTAAAAAAAAAAAAAAAAATCGAAACCTAGATTACATATTTACATATCTTCGGTTAAAGTTTGGTAGTAGGTACCTATTTATGTTTGTTAGAGGACGACAATAAAAATCCCATGTAATTTCACTCGTCCTCAGGGTATTTTTTTTAATGGTGGGATTTATAGCAAAATTCCCACAAAAATCTCGTCCTCAACACGCTCCCCTGTGCCAGATCCATTAATGTTTGCCAAAGTTTGAAAGTTTTCCAGATTTCTACTTTTTCTACTCAAATACTCATTTTACTTTATTTTCTTGTCTATTTCTTCAAATCTCAAAACTCAGCAGATTTGTAATAGTGTGGCAGACCCTTGTAATTGTAAATCTATTGGACAACTGAAAATGCATTCCAGATGTTTTTGATTCACTGTCTTTCCTGAAAGAAGAAAGAGATGTCCTTTGCCTAATTTATCTTGAAGCTTAAAGTACAACCATGAAGGGTGTTCTGTTCAATCAAAGTGTGAAAGGTTTGTACACCTACATCTTAAAATTCTACTTGATTGTATAGGGGCAAACAGCCCTAAAAGTCAGGTTAATCCTATACAAATGTGCCCATTATCTATCATTTTTTTTTTTTTTTTATTTCACACATTACAAAAGGTAATTTTTGACACTGGTTTTATTTTGACACAGTCTTCCCAGGACAAATATTATCCTGAACAGAGAAGGTTGGTTCTTGGAACAGCTAGCTTTCTCCTATTCTGTCTTCTAGTAACACTTCCCCCTAACAAACCTCTTCAAGAAAGTGCACAATGTGAAAAGTCACCAATGTTGACAAATTTCTCATTCTATTCCTCTTCATTTCAGTTCTGTCTCGTGCTATTCACTCCCTGGCAAGGATCGGTGATGACATGGTAGTTGAACCATTCAAGCACGGACTCAAACTTTCCACTGTAGACAAAAGTGAATCGGCATACACTCAGTTCTGGTTCCCGGTGTCGTTCTTCTATTCGTACAAATATGATGACACGGAAAACCCAGATGATCTTAGACTGAAAATTTCTTTTAAAGTGAGTACTGAGTACCTTTTCAGATATATAAATGATCATATTGATGCTGGGTACTTAGTTGTGAGTGTTTTTTATGACCTATCTTCCGCTTTCGATTTGGTAGAGTAATCCAAAATCAAATGCCAGTGTTCAAAATTTGACCAATGAAAATTTCACCGCGAACGGACCAACTGGAAATGTGAATAGTCGAAATTCAAAGCACAGGCAAGATGATGAGGGGGAGAATGTGTTTGATAATTGTGATACTATGGCCCGTGCTCTTAGTTTGGGTAGGAAGGGAAATGTCTCGGGGAAAGAAAACACTAGGAATGAATTGGGAAATGAGAACTTGTCACATATAAACAGTGGTCGAGTAGCTGAATTTGACACTGTGGGTGTAGATATGGATTGCGATGAGGGAAATGGAACAGACACCAATAGAAACGTGAGAAGGAATAATGAACCAAGTGAGGGAAGTAGGTATACGAGTAGACAAAATCATATGAGTAAACAAAAAGAACGTGTCACATATAAACAGTGGTCGAGTAGCTGAATTGGACACTGTGGGTGTAGATATGGATTGCGATGAGGGAAATGGTGCAGACACCAATAGAAACGTGAGAAGGAATAATGAACCAAGTGAGGGAAGTAGGTATACGAGTAGACAAAATCATATGAGTAAACAAAAGGAACTTGTCACATATAAACAGTGGTCGAGTAGCTGAATTGGACACTGTGGGTGTAGATATGGATTGCGATGAGGGAAATGGAACAGACGCCAATAGAAACGTGAGAAGGAATAATGAACCCAGTGAGGGAAGTAGGTATACGAGTAGACAAAATCATATGAGTAAACAAAATGAAGTTAGCCATGGAAGTAGTCATACTAGTAAACAGAATGAAGTTAGCAATGGTTGTCGACATAGCTCGAATCTCAATAGAGACGATGAAACGTTTAGTGAAGTTCACGATCCACTATTGGAGTGGAAAAAAGCGAATAGACCTAATGAACATAGTCATAGTAAACTTAGTAATGAGAGTAATAATAGAATTAATCGTGAAAACAGTAGGACTAGTGACATTAATCATGAAAACAGTAGGACTAGTAATGAAAATAAAAGTAAACTTAGTCATGAAAGTAGAACTTATAATTAATCATGAAAACAGTAGGACTAGTGACATTAATCATCAAAACAGTAGGACTAGTAATGAAAATAAAAGTAAACTTAGTCATGAAAGTAGAACTAGAAGTGAAAGCAGGAACAAATCTTCAGACCAAAGTCATTCTATAACAGACAATCCAATACAGAATGGGGTAGACCGATCTATATCGTATGGCCTACACGAAGAACGCGAAAACAGTCGAAGTCACACGGAAACGCCCGAACGGTCTAGTCGCGAAAATTCACGAAGAAAAACGAATACGCGAGGTCATCCGGAAACGCCCGAACGATTTGGCCGCGAAGATTTCCGAGCTTCGCACTTCGTCAATGATTCCGGAAACACGCGAAGTCGAAACACGACAACGCACGATTCGGATCGTATCGAATCGTTTTCGGACGCGGCGATTAATCAGTTCCCCTCCGTGCGTAGCAGTGGCGAAGAGAAAGATTTTGAATGTACGGTTCACAATTGAGTTTAGTATACCACAAGTATACGAAGCTGGGCATATCTTGCCCCTCGAACACAAGTTTAATTGAGAGAATCTGACAGGATCATTCGGTAGACAAGGGGGAGCATCATTCAACACCCGAGACAGAACTTCAAAGTCACACTTGCAATCCTTATAGGGGAACTCTCCTGTTGCTAATTCTACCAGAGTGATGTATTGGAACTAGAGGACTGGGGATGTAGAGAATGATGATGATGATGATTATTTGAACTAGATGACATATGATGAGAGGTTAACGAGTGATAGGTGTTTGCACTAGAGGGTTGACTGTTACTATAAACTTTTGTTTGTATTTGATTCAATTTGATGCACAGAGAATTTCAGAGTTTAAAATACACATAATAAATGTGGGTACTCTAGGTATTATAAATTTGATAAATAAATATTTCTTAGGATAATATAAATACACATTCTGCTAGAAAAGAAAAATTATCTTATGGTTGTAAAATATTGCATACTGACTACCTACTCAATTGGATTTATAACACATAAATAGGGTAGGTGCATCCTACATAGGGACAGAGTGAGGACACAAATGACACAATCAGAAATATCGGTCTCATACCCTCAAGTAGGAAACATTATTTATAGAGTGAACATCTATGAGATGAGATTTGTGAATTCGTTTTTACGCCCAAAACTAAGATGAAATACAAAAGAAATGTCAAAAAATAGATAATATGGGCATTCAAAAACCTAGAAAAACATGGAATACCTATGATTAAAATGTGTGATTTATCCTACTAGGTTTTTTATCTATACTTAATATTATTTTATTTTTTCTTTATAAAACAAGAAAAATGTCCAAAGTATGCAGGTATTTGTCAGTAAATAAAAATATTCTTCTGTGACAATACACGTCGTTCAACAGTAAATTACTTACATTCAAATCAATCAAAAAATGTAATCAGTTTCAAGTTCAAGTTGATGTTCTTTTGGCTTGGACGTCAAAGTCGTTTTTTTTTTCTATTAGACTTGTTTTTATTTATTCATATACATATATGTTTTGTAGATATAGGTATAAATATGTTAAAATTTAGTTATTTTACATCAAAAATATTTTCTTTTAAAAATAAAAAAATGACTAATTTTGATTTCTTAAACATACAATGCGGAATTTTAAGTACAGCTTGATCTTTTTTCAAGTGCCTAAACAAAAAGCGAGACAATTAGGATATAAACAAATAACAAACAAAACATAATGAAAAAAAAAAAAAAAAAAAAAAAAAAAAAAACTGAAGTGTTTTTGTGATTAACCTAACCCTATGATAACAGTAATCAATGCTCATTTGTGACAGCTCCTGTTTGTATCAATTTTCCATTTACACGACTTCTGAACAAATAGACATAGTCTTCTTCTTCCTAGTCTTTTCCTATTTAGATAGGGTCAGCACCCCTTATTTAGATAGGGTCAGGGTGTAACTTATCAAATTAAAACTTGGTTGTTAGGTACCTGTCTTATCAATGTAAAGGTTGGAAATGTACTGATACTTACTTGACTATCTATTAAAGTCTGATAATACTTTTGTTTCTTGTAAACATATTGAAAACAGGGTGTCAATTTTGGAGAGTAAATAATTTGAAACCTAAATAGTTGGGAGTTGCATTTTTTTTTAACCTTTTCATTGATTCATTTTTTTTTTTTTTTTTAAAGAGTATATATCTTCTTCTTTTCCTCTTCAGTTTTGAGATCCCTAGAGCCTAGATCCAAAGTTTCAGCCATTGGTCCATGTGTGTGTCTGCCTGTGTGTCTGTAAACAAAATATCTCAAGAACGGTAAGAGCTAGAGAGTTGAAATTTGGTATGTAGATGTCAAATGTGACAAGTTAAAGAGTATATATCTTCTTCTTTTCCTCTTCATACCTAGTTCCTAAAACAGTGCCTACAACATGAGATCCTGACGAAAACATGTGGAGTAATAGCACACATTTTATGAAGATTTCCTGTAATTTTATCATAACTTAACAAATTCTAACCAATGTCAGTAGGTTGAATTAACTCTTAAAAGTATGTACCGTATTTTGTTCAAATTGATTCTTTGTTCGATGTGGTTAATCACTGTTTACATTGGAAAGCCAATGATTATGATTAACTAGAAGACCCCGGGGACATGGTCCTTAACTTTAACTTATTGTTTAAAATAAATTAATTCTGTTTCTCCTGTAGTTGAATTATTTGTCCATAGTTAAAATGAAAGTGTCGATACACTAAGCTGGTGGGGCAGGTAAATATCTCGATTCTATTGTTCTTCACACAGGCCGGCCGCTAATTGACGGACGCGCGCTGCGGCTCTCTCATAATACTATCCCAGCTGAGAGAACAGATTCATCTTTTGTCACAAGTCCAAGTTGACATTGCGTCTGGTAGGTTCAGGGGTGTAATATTTGGCTCTATTGAGGAGCGGACTACCAGGCACGGAGTTACATTCTGATAGTCGCCTGGGTGGGGGCATGGGAGGGGAAGGGGAGACATTATGTCGCCTGGGCAGGCATGGCGAAGACTCGAGATTACGACGGAGAGGGGAGGGGGAGTAGGCAGGAAGGGGAGAGTAAGAGGAGAAAGGATTCGTATTGGAGACCTGTACAAACGGATTGGTGGGATGATAATTTGAACTAGATGGAGTGACTTGACTTTGGTTGGATTGAGAATTGTATGGGTTTGAGTTTGACTGATAAGGGTTGGAACTGGAGGAGGGCTGAGAGTTTATTTGATGAGGATTTAACGAAGGGAACGGGTTTGAACTCGAGGGGTGATGAGGGGTTAACGAGTAATAAGTGTTGGAACTAGAGGACTGGGGATGTAGAGAATGATGATGATGATTATTTGAACTAGATGGTAAGTTGAGCTAGTGGATTGAGGATTGTATGGGTTTGAGTTTGACTGATAAGGGTTAGAACTGGAGGAGGGCTGAGAGTTTATTTGATGAGGATTTAACGAAGGGAACGGGTTTGAGCTAGAAGGGTGATGAGGGGTTAACGAGTAATAAGTGTTGGAACTAGAGGACTGGGGATGTAGAGAATGATGATGATGATTATTTGAACTAGATGGCATATGATGAGAGGTTAACGAGTGATAGGTGTTTGCACTAGAGGGTTGACTGTTACTAGACTGAGGAGGTGTTAGTGAGTGATAGGTAGACTGATGTGAAGTTAGCTCACTGACCCGGCGTAATAGACGTGGTGAGGATGCAGACTCCATGTGTCTGTTGTGTCTAGGGGGAGGGGAGGGGGGTGTCGAGTTCCCTCCCACACCGAGATGATATTTGATATAGGAAGTAATCTTCTGCTTGGCATTGGAGTGGGATTGTTCCTCACTTAGTTTACTAGAAGGATCCGGTACATAGTATCGGTTAGGTGATACGGAGGCAGACCTATAGTAAGCATGCTGTAACTCAGAGGTATTCCTCTGACGTCTGAATGGTTGAGGAGAGGACAGAGGGACAGCAGATGCGCGACCTAGCCGGGGTTTATTATTACTATTCTTAACACTGAGTGCAGGACTAGATGCACCACTTGTTTCAATGACTTTACGATACCAGCCTGGAACATCCACATAGAGATTCTCATAGCGACGTAGGAATGGGTGTTCAAGAAGTTTCCTGTACTTGGGACGATGTTGATAATCCTTGGTCAGACAGAGGGATACAAAGTTCTGAAACTCTGCAGAGAATCTGACAGGATCATTCGGTAGACAAGGGGGAGCATCATTCAACACCCGAGACAGAACTTCAAAGTCACACTTGCAATCCTTATAGGGGAACTCTCCTGTTGCTAATTCTACTAGAGTGATACCCAAGGACCATACATCCGCCCGGATGTCATAGTCTGGTTTCTGAGGGTTTGGGGGTTCGATTCTCTCAGGCGCCATGTAAGCAGCACAGCCTGCATTCTTAGTTCTCGCCTTGGAGTCCACGAGTCTCCCTGAGATACCAAAGTCACACAACTTGATATTTCCTCTCTCATCAAGTAGAATATTACTCGGCTTCACATCGCGATGTATAACACCATGCGTTTCCTTGAGATAATGCAATGCCTTCACTGTACTTAGTGTTATCTTACCACAGATAGGTTCTGGCACAGACACATGTAGACGTTTCAACAAACGATCGAAACATGTCGCCATGAGTTCCATACAAATCCATACATCACTCTCTGTTATGAAACACCCAAGACATCGTACAATATAATAGAAGTATCATGTTTGAATACTGGCAGAGGCAGAAATTTTCCAGCCATACGTTTCCGAATAAGCATGGATGTAAAAGTTCCAAGGCACATTAAACTAAGATATACATAAGCTTAGAAGTAACCACTGTGTCTGAGTGGGTATCACATTCAGCTTGCATACTGGAAGTCCCAGGTTTGATTCCCAAAGTTTTATGGGGTCTTATCGTCCCAAAAGAGAAGAGAGACAGGATCTATAGAACCTTTTCTTTTTAGGATAAAATCCGCCCTGGGCGGAAATCGAAATCACAACCTAGTGCTTTCAAGGCAGCCGAGCTACCCTCCAAGCTAACTAGACTGGCATCACTGGTTTTGTTTAAAGGTAAACCGAGAAATATTCTCTTGTTTTGTTTGCAGAATCCAGTGGGCAGAACATCAGATCTCAGTTATCACTAGACCCAGCTGAATTCACTACCTACAAGATAGGATTGGACACTGCCATCAACTTTACCGTCAGAGAAATCAAAGCTATGCTGGCGTTTGCTGAACACGTGTCTGGAGTGCTCAAGATTTCTTTCGATGAACCAACCAAGTGAGGGGTGAATTTATTTTTATTTTTTGAAGAGATTTGATAGAGGGAATTGCTAAGGTCGTATCGTCCCGAAATCGAAGAGAAAAGAAATACAGGATAGGAGAAAGTCAGCCGTTTCGAGAACGAACATTATCCGTTAAGGATGAAATTCGACCCCGGGCGGGAATCGAACCCGCGGCCTAGTGCTTAGAAGACTGGCGCGCTACTTTCCAAGCTAACTAGGAGCCCGTTCCCATTTGTGAGTTTCATCCGATTTTTTTCCGAATATCCTGTAGGCAATGTAATTTAATTGACAGTGTTCGCACCACACACGACACGATTTTTCCGAGCGGCACAAAAAAGGCCTGCTGGCAATGTAATTTAATGAGAGTGTTCCCACTACACGACATGATTTTTCCGGGCGACACAAAATGTCCTGTAGGCAATGTAATTTAATTGACAGTGTTCCCACTACACACGATTTTTTCCCCAAAAGACAAGTGGGTACAGGCTCTAAGGTAGCTGCAGATGAGTTAAATAAGAAATGTTCTTTATATTAACATTTACAATGTATTTCTTTTTTTTTTTTTTTTTTTTTTTACAAATAAAAAAGAACGTTGGACCGGACTTTCATCATTGGAAATATTTAAAAAATTGAGATCAAGAGAAGAAACTGGATATTAAAGCTTTGATGAGCACCAGGAATTTATGTTTCCAAGAAGCAGCCAAGATTATACCAAGTGCAAAGCAAGCTAAAGATTCTTCAAGATATGCTGTGCCGACAAGCAATTCATTCAATGTCTTGAGTGAATTAAACGACAATTTCCCCATGTTGAATCCAGGTCCTGCAGCCAATAAGACGATTGACAAATATGTACCGCCCCCTCTTCCATACAAGTCAAATGTTTCGCGTCCCAACAGAAATACTCAATCCGGGAAGAAAAGCCTGAAAAGAGATTCTCGTCCGGACGTTTCGTTCAGTTTGAAGAAGAAAGTAAGAAATGAGGTCAAGGAAAAACAAGATAACACGGTCGCTCCTCTGTTCTACAAATTTACTGCTCAAAGAAGAGAAGAAGAAGGACTGATGAATTCTCAATCCTCTGGTTTCAGTTTTGCTGCAGCTGCTGCAAGTCGTCCTACTTCCAAATTTGCAGATCAAATTGATTCTTCCCCAGTTAATACTCAAAACACTTTCAATTTCCCTAGCCAAAATCCAGGAAGATTTGGAGTTAGTCTGGTTGGTCCAAATATTCAAAAGATAAGGAATATGAATTCTAATTCTAGCACAAGGAACTTTATTCAGGATTCTCGATTTGTATTTAATTCTAATAGTACTGCTAATTTTTCAGATGAGGATAGTTCGGACTTAATGGATATTAATCCTGCAAGTCCGCATCTTGGTTGAATAGATAGGTACTTACCTACCTTTTTTTTTTTTTTTTGTTACACTTTTATTTTTGTAGGTTTTCTTTTTAAAAGAAGGTTTTTTCCCTAAACTTTTTTTTTTTTTTTTTTTTTTTTTTTTTTTTTTAAGGTTACACCCTTATTTATTGTAGGTTTTTGCCTATACTTTTCTATGTTATTTATTATCATTTTTATTAGTTTGTTTATGTCTAATTCAGATAATATTGTTAATGATATTTGCCCTAATCAAACAGTTATGCAATGGAATATTAATGGTGTAACAGATATACGTAAAAAAGATGAACTTAAAATTCTATGTAAAACTTTCAAGCCCATCATTGTATGTTTACAAGAAACACATTTACTCCCTGCACAAGGATTTGATTTTCTACAAAACTTTTCTATTTATAGAAAGGATTACACGGAAGGATTAATTGCTTGTGGTGGTGTTATGACGATGGTCAGCAAGCATCACTATTCCGAAGTTATCCCGGTTTCCAGTCCTCTTCAAATAATAGCAGTCAAAGTCAAAATTGTGTGGCTCAGAAAATGAAGTTAGCCATACTAGTAAACAGAATGAAGTTAGCCATGGTAGTAGACATAGTTCGAATCTCAATGGAGACGATGAAACGTTTAGTGAAGTTCACGATCCACTATTGGAGTGGAAAAAAGCGAATAGACCTAATGAACATTGTCATAGTAAACTTAGTAATGAGAGTAATAATAGAATTAATCATGAAAACAGTAGGACTAGTGACATTAATCATGAAAACAGTAGGACTAGTAATGAAAATAAAAGTAAACTTAGTCATGAAAGTAGAACTAGAAGTGAAAGCAGGAACAAATCTTCAGACCAATGTCCTATAACAAACAATCCAATACAGAATGGGGTAGACAGATCTATATCGTATAGCCTACACGAAGAACGCGAAAACAGTCGAAGTCACACAGAAACGCCCGAACGGTCTAATCGCGAAAATTCACGAATAAAAACGAATACGCGAGGTCATCTGGAAACGCCCGAACGGTTTGGTAACGAAGATTTTCGAGCTTCGCACTTCGTCAATGATTCCGGAAACACGCGAAGTCGAAACACGACAAAGCACGATTCGGATCGTATCGAATCGTTTTCGGACGCGGCGATTAATCAGTTCCCCTCCGTGCATAGCAGTGGCGCAGAGAGAGAGTCGCAGGATACCACCATGATGAATTGCTATACCCCACTGAATCCGGAAAAGCTCAAGATTGTATTCCGCCACTGTTTAGAGAGAGGAGGGGGGGAGGAGGAGGAAGGAGTGAGGGGGAAGGTCCTTGTGTACAATTCAGATGACGAGGAAAGTTGATGCTAGCTGATTTTTTTTTTTTTTTTTTTTTTTTAGAGGTTTGTTAGAGATAACTGTAACTGATAAGGTAGATCGGAAGGGCTTTTTTTTTTTTTTTTTTAAAGAGGTCTGATAGAGGGAACTGTAACTGATAAGGTCCTATCGTCCCGAAAGCGAAGAGAGAAAGTCAGAATAGGGAAAAAGCCATCCGTTCCGAGAACGAAACTTATCTGTTTAGGATAATATGTAAAGTGTCCCGAAATTTCGCTCTCTAGTGTGAATACCTAGGGTCACAAGTGATGACTTTTGAATAAATTGATATTTCATGAAATAAACGTACAATACATACCACGTCTTCTGACACTATTCTTATTTATTTATTAGCTAAATTCCATTCATTTTCATTTCCAGCGCAGCGTTAGGATTTTTCAAAATCCCAACGCTAAATTCTGGTATTCTCGAGGTAAATTCTGTTTGTGTGCTTGATTTATGGAGTACATACCACGTCTTCTGACACTATTCTTATTTATTTATTTATTAGCTAAATTCCATTCATTTTCCTTTCCAGCGCAGCGTTAGGATTTTTCAAAATCCCAACGCTAAATTCTGGTATTCTCGAGGTAAATTCTGTTTGTGTGCTTGATTTATGCTTACAGTTCGATGTAAAAATTTAAACCTTCAGCCTCGACATATTGCATTGAACAAGACTCAGCCAGGCAAATACGTAAAGATCTCTTTCAAATGAATCTATTCAACGTACGAATCCAAACTCAGAGAAGGTAAAATTTCAGACCATGAGGTTGTGGTTATGTACCGGATTGGGATGAGACCATGAGACAGGATATTGTTTCTACAGTTTCTCATGGGAGTGGTAACTTAAACAAGATTAGTTTACCAACCTTGCCTATCTCAACCCGGTACATAACCACGACCTGAATAATACAGGTACTAGAAAACAATCTAAATCATGATTTATTCGATTGGTTTTTGTGGATACCACAGCACAAATCCAAACTCAGAGAAGGTAAAATTTCAGACCATGAGGTTGTGGTTATGTACCGGGTTGGGATGAGAACATGAGGCAGGATATTGTTTCTACAATTTGGCATGGGAGTGGTAACTTAAACAAGATTAGTTTACCAACCTTGCCTATATCAACCCGGTACACAACCACGACCTGAATAATACAGGTACTAGAAAAGAAACTAAATCATGATTTATTTGATTGATTTTTGTGGATACCACAGCAATACTAAGCCTCCACAGCCTCCTTTACTATTTCCATTTCTATTACTTGTATAAAATTTCTTTTTACTCTGGTAATGCCACCCCTGGTCGCTACTCAATTGTCGGGTTGCACTCAAAGGCTGAGTGCAAACCGAAAGAATAGAGCCGAAAAAAAACTTCGACCTTGCTGGGAATCGAACACGAGACCTTCGGATTGCAAACCTAGTGTGATAGTGATATAGTGTGATAGTGAAGTTCCATGAGACAGGATATTGTTTCTACAGTTTGGCATGGGAGTGGTAACTTAAAAACAAGATTAGTTTACCAACCTTGCCTATCTAGGGGAAGGTTGGATGGAAGAGAATGCCCTAGGCATTAATCCCGCCCCTGAGTTAGGATTTTTCAATTTTTTTTTTTCTTTCTTTATTCAATTTTCGTTTTCTTTTGTTAATTTATTATTTTGTTATTTTGTTTTGTGTACCTGCTGTTTGTAAATATTAAATCCTAATAAAGTGTAATATCATAATAATAATAATATCTCAACCCGGTACACAACCACGACCTGAATAATACAGGTACTAGAAAACAATCTAAATCATGATTTATTTGATTGATTTTTGTGGATACCACAGCAATACTATGCCTCCACAGCCTCCTTTACTATTTCCATTTATTACAAATAAATACATATCTTATCTTATCTATTTCCATTTCTATTACTTGTATAAAATTTCTTGTAATGCCACCCCTGGTCGCAACTCGATTGTCCTCACAAGGCTGCGTGCAACCCGAACTCCAAGAATAGAGCCGAAAAAAACTTCGACCTTGCTGGGAATCGAACACGAGACCTTCGGATTGCAAACCTAGTGTGATAGTGATATAGTGTGATAGTGAAGTTGCTTAGGTACTAGAAAATGTTCTATGTTCTAGTTTTATATAGGTACATACCTATATATTTTTTTTTCTCTTTTTTTTTAATTTAAGCAAGGGTCTATTGTAATTTATTTTTGAAAATATTGTACCAAATACATGAGACCTTGCTATATTTTTTTTTTCTCTCTCTTTTTTTTAATTTAAGCAAGGGTCTATTGTAATTTATGTATTTTTGAAAATATTGTACCAAATACATGAGACCTTGCTTAGACTGCGGGAGTAAAGGGACTTTTCAGTCTCATTCTGGCAGTATACAGGGTATATTCTATTCTATTCTATTCTACTTATACTCGTAATGCCAGCTGCAATAGCACGTTGAATGCACTAGTTTCCAATAGATCACTAAAAGTATCATATCGTGTGGTTGGTACAAAAATGTATAAAAAGGTTATAATAATGCCAGCGTCAATAGCACGTTGAATGCACTAGTTTCCAATAGATCACTAAAAGTATCATATCGTGTGGTTGGTACAAAAATGTATAAAAAGGTTATAGCTGGAATCCAAGAAAGAGAAAAATTAAGAAAACTCATTTGTAATGTAGATGATAATAATAAGTAAGGCAAGATTTGATCTGAGTGTATAATAATAATTTTTAACTTTTTTTTCTTCTAGAAATAAAACAAAACATGGTTTAGTTAACCTATATAAAGTTCTAAACTATAAATGAATATTTTTAATGATAAAATCTATTAGAACCGAGGTAGTTGATTCTAAGGAAAATTTAAACCATTCACCAAAAAATTGAGCTAGGATTAACATGCTTTAATTAAGTAAATATCAGATTTTTTTTTTTCTCATATTCCATTTACTACCTATCTTTTTACCTTAGATACATACATATGAATAGTGTACCAAGTCTTCAAGTCAATTGGCCTAGAAAAGGTAGTTCAAAATTTGACCCAAACATACAGAAATCTTAAAAGAAAAGCTAGTAAAAAAAAAAAAAAAAAAAAAAAAAAAAAAAAAAAAAAAATACACCCAAAAACCCTGATTAAGTATTTCAATAGGCCTTGGCCTGAGAATGGCAAACTCCTTCCGATGTTTTTCAAAGGATTATTGTATTTTGTGCTTATTAAAACTGCTAACAAAAACGAACTCCTCAGTCCTACTTTGGCAGTCTAAATAAAGTATTTATTTTCTGTTCTATTCGGAAGGAAATCAACTGGGCATGCACATGTCCGCCCCCTTCGGACACGGAAGTTGCTTAGGTACTAGAAATTGTTCTACTTATAATGCCAGCAGCAATAGCACGTTGAAATCCGTTGAATGCACTAGTTTCCAATAAATCACTAAAAGTATCATATCGTGTGGTTGGTACAAAAATGTATAAAAAGGTTATAGCTGGAATCCAAGAAAGAGAAAAATTAAGAAAATTTTAATGAATTAAAACTTATACAAAACATCATACAGATTAATGATAAAGTTTCGCCATGGTCATCTCAACAACCAGTTGTTAGAATGTTAACAGACGAAAGCAAGAAATCAATTTTACCTTATGAAGCCCGTAATTTATTTTACGAATTTAAATCCAAAAAACAAGGAAGATGCTTATTTGCTTTTTCGGACGGTTCAAAATCAGCATTTTACACAGGATTTGCCTTTACCTGTGAGAACGAAGTTCGATCTTATAAGATGAACAATATGTGCAGTATATTTACAGCTGAGTTGTTGGCCATTTATCAATGCATAGAATATGTATGGTCCTTGGCGATCAATGGAAATCTGCTTTATCCCGAGATCGTAATTTGTTCGGATTCTAAAAGTTCACTCATGGCGATCAAAAATATTTTTTCAAGCAATGGAATTGTTCAAGACATCATATACAAAGTTAAGGAACTTCAGGATTTACATACTCAAGTGGAGTTCCTATGGGTACCTAGTCATTGCGGCATTGCTGAAAATGAAAGAGTCGATTTGGCTGCTAAGAATCCCACTAATCCAATACCCTGTGAAAAACTTTACCTCGATGATGTAAAGAAAGCCAACAAGAAAATTTTATTACATGAATGGGAAGATGATTGGCAAACGAACTTTGGAACTAACAAGCTATGGAAAATTAAAAAGGATATAAAACCGTGGAAATCCTCGTATAAGTTCCACAGAGTGGACGAGATAGTTGTATGCAGATTAAGAATAGGACATTCTGTATTAACTCATAAACATCTATTCAAACGAGAGCCCCCACCTGTTTGTCAACACTGTCAAGCCATCCTGTCTTTTAAACACATACTCATTGAATGTCCGGCATTTGCAATGCAAAGGAGAAAATGGAAAATTGGAATAAATAAAAAATCAATATTAACACTTAAAAGGAACCTTATAGGACTTAGAACAGAATAAATCAAATAAATTCGAAACACTACAATTACCCAAACATCCTGAACTAATGAGAACTAAATAATCAAATAATCACCAACTAAAACTAAATTCTGGAATGTACCAACTAAGTATAACTAGAAACTATGAAAGTTGAAAAATAGTATACAACTAACAACTACATTAACTATGTGTATAATGTATTTTGTGTATACTTAGGAAATTAATGGCTAAAATAATAAAATAAAAATCATAACAAAAACACCAAGAGTGCTGAAATAAATGTACGGTAAACGAACAATATGTCACAAAAGTGCCGGCCAATAATGCTTAAAAAAAGAAAGACTTACTGTCAATAAACGTAATGACTTATAGGTACTTGTCGTATGAATACTAATAGGAAATGACTTACCTATTAGACTTACTCAAAAGTAGACAATACGGAATACCGTGAATTCCGTATAACGAACGTTGCCGGTAGCAGGTAAGTGCAATATTGCTCATTTACTAGAGTACATTTTAGAGATTTTAGACTGTCAGCATTACACTCAGTCAACAGAAACGTATTATAGCACCTTAAAATAACTATAATGCACCTAAAGAAACACAATAATGCTTAAAAAAAGAAAGACTTTATACTGTCAATGAACGTAATGACTTATATATACTTGTCGTATGAATACTAATAGGAAATGACTTACCCATTAGACTTACTCAAAAGTAGACAATACCGTAAATTCCGTATAACGAACGTTGCCGGTAGCAGGTAAGTGCAATATTGCTTATTTACCAGAGTACACTTTAGAGATTTTAGACTGTCAGCATTACACTCAGTCAACAGAAACGTATTATAGCACCTTAAAATAACTATAATGCACCTAAAAAAACATCAAGAGTAACGGGTGGCGCGAAAACGTCAAGAGATCGAAGAAACGCGACACCCCGACAGATAAAAAAAAAAATAATAATCCCAAAGTGGCAAGCTGGCAGGTGATAAAAAAAATCCTATTAGTTTAGAAAAAAAAAAATCAGTAGTACCTACCTATTTTATAATTACTTCGTTTTTACACCTTTGGAAAATGTAGGTAGGTACACTACTAAAATACATTTATTTTATTATGTCAATACAAATGATGCTCCTAGAAATATTTTGTTGTGAAAACTTGAAAAAAAAAAGGTATTTGGTTTAGTGGATTTGGAATACGGAAAAAAATAATTGACTTCGTAAAACAAAGTATCCAACTTAATGAATAAAGACTACCATGTTAAAACGCCTTAACGGAGAAAGAGCTACATACATTTATTATGTGAATACAAATGATGCTCTTAGAAAAATTTTGTTGTGAAAACTTGAAAAAAAAAGGTATTTGGTTTAGTGGATTTGGAATACGGAAAAAAAAAAATAATTGACTTCGTAAAACAAAGTATCCAACTTAATGAATAAAGACTACCATGTTAAAACGCCTTAACGGAGAAAGAGCTACCATCACTATAATAATTATATTTTTCGAAGAGATCCTAACCAGAAAGTTCTTACTTAGTGTCCGTAAGAACCATCTTCTTAAGTGAGGCTTAAGCCTAGTACCCACCGAAAACATTTGTTTCGCAGCAGTTGTGCAACAAATGTTTCGAATGTTGAGCAACTTTCGAGATAAATCCTATATACTAAATAAAAAAATCAAGATAAAAATTTTTCAGAAGCAAGTCTCTGGAGAGAAGAGAGGTTGCTGGATTGTTGCAATATCCATTTCTGGATTGTTGAGAAACAATGTTTCTGATGAAAATGTTGCCAATGGGTATTAAACTAGTCATTTGATAATATAATATAATAATGGAGTTCTCACCATAAAAATAAAATGTGACTGGTGCGTTTGACAACATTGCTTCGTCTTTAGAGGATTCATTGGCTCCAAAAATTATTTACATAAAATTCATTAAACATAAAATGCATAAAAAAGTAACAAGTAGGTATACATAAAATGCATAGTTACGACATCATAAAATGCATAGTAATAAGTATACATAAAATCTATGGTTTGTTATCATAAAATGAATAGTCAAGTAAAAAGTATACATAAAATCCATAGTTATGACATCATAAAATACATAGTCAAGTAAAAAGTATACATAAAATCCATAATTATCATATCATAAAATGCATAGACAAGTAAAAAGTACACATAAAATCCATAGTCAAGTAAAAATAGTACATAAAATCCATAATTATATCATAAAATGCATAGACAAGTAACAAGTATACCTACATAAAATGCATAGTTATGATATCATAAAATGCATAGACAAGTAATTAGTTTACATGAAACGCATAGTTATGTTGTCACATCTTCTAACATATGTATTGCTTCGGTAAAAATGCATAGACAAGTAAAAAGTATACATAAAATCCATAGTCAAGTAAAAATAGTACATAAAATCCATAATAATTATCATATCATAAAATGCATAGACAAGTAATTAGTTTACATAAAACGCATAGTTATGTTGTCACATCTTCTAACATATGTATTGCTTCGGTAGGACTTGCATATCTAGCACTCTGATTTACATCTGAAAACAGGAAGAGAACAGATTTATTACAACAATATTCCCAGCCAGGCCCACGAAGTGAGTTTAAACTCCCTCAAGTTTAATCTCGGTTCAAGCAATCTGATTGGCTATTTTTTTATTATTATTATTTTTTTTTTAATCAAACAATCAGATTGAGAGGTAAACCGATTTTAAACTCACTTTGTCTACCCCGCCTCAATGGAATGGTAACTTGTTTTGGTACACACACTTGGTAAGACAAGTTCTAGGACACACGAATTCTGCATGCAAAGACTACAAATTAGAAGGTAAATACATATGTAAAAAACAAAACAGGTATATATATATATATATTTTTTTAAGAGGTTTGACAGAGGGAACGGTAACAGCTAAGGTCTTATCGTCCCGAAATCGAAGAGAGAAGGAAGACAGGATAGGAGAAAGCCAGCCGTTCCGAGAACGAACCAGGATAAAATCCGCCCCGGGTGGGAATCGAAGCCGCGGCCTAGCGCTTACAAGGCAGACGCACTACCAACCAACCGAACTAGGCTGGCAAACAACAGGTATTAGAACCGAGTTGAGGGGGTGTTTCTCTTAGGCTAAATACAGAGTGGAACGGAAAGCAAAGAGCATAGAGCGTTTTCTCCTCAGTTCTATGCGGTTTGAAGTTGTCGCTCCCCTTTACCTACTCGATGCGCTATGCTCTACCCTCTGTTTTTGTTCTAAGGGGGGGGGGGGGGGAGAGGGGGGGCAAAACTAACGGGCTAAAATTTTCATTCGAAAAAACTCAAGGCATCGTATTTTCTAAACGAGCTTTAGGAGATATTCCTGTACTTTACTTTGGCAATAATCGAGTGACTTTTAGTACGGAGCTTAAATGGCTTGGATTAAACTTAGATTCGAAATGGAACTTCAAAAAACACCTGCAAATTACAAGGAACAAATGTCTTAAGGCAATGAATGTGTTGAAAGTAATAAATAATAAAAATTGGGGTGTTGGCAGATCTTGCCTGATGAAATTGTTCAACGCCTTTATCAGGCCCATAATGGAATACGGATCAGTAATATATGGATCTGCAAAACCGAATGATTTGAAGCCTTTGAACACAGTCTATCACTCTTGTATTCGCATCATCACAGGAGCATTCAGAACATCACCAGTGCCGAGTTTATGTTAATCTAAGACACCGGCAAATTTTCCCAGTAATCCAGGTTCCCCAAAACCAATTACAAATGAAGAGGGGCCACGATTTTTTCCCCCAGTTTATCCAGGTTTCCCATTTTAGTCGGGTCCCAATTGGACAGGTTCGACGGTGTTATTATTTTAAACGAAAATTTAAACGGACTAAATCACAACACAGAATATTTACACAGGAGACAATTTGAATGGGTAGAAGGCAGAGCGGACCAGGTCCGAAAATCGACTTTTTGAGTACCTACCTATTGTATATCGTTGGGAAGAGCGCGAAAATATCTGTATTACTATTGGTTGCTAATTTCACTTTAGTGGTGTATTGGAATGAGAGCAAAAACAAAATGGCTATCTCCAGTTAAAATTTGTCAAGTCCTAATCTTTAACTCTGTTTATTTCAAAACGCCTTTTTTGGACTTGGTCCGCCCTGCTTAGTCATTCAATTAACAAAACGGAAACTTGTTAAATCAAATACGGAACATCATAATGAAATTATTATACATGCGATAGTCAGTCTATTCTGACAGTTTTGACTACACAACATAACTGGCATTCCAAGCACTTCACAAAGTACCTAATCGTCCGTGCTAAAGAGAGACCTCAACTCTTATTGGCTGAGAGAGCTAGGTAACTTTTCTAACCATCACTCGTCCACCAATCGTCTTTGATTTAACATAATGAAATTATTATACATGCGATAGTCTATTCGGACAGTCTTGACTACACAACATAACTGGCATTCCAAGCACTTCACAAATTACCTAATCGTCCGTGCTAAAGAGAGACCTCAACTCTTATTGGCTGAGAGAGCTAGGTAACTTTTCTAACCATCACTCGTCCACCAATCACATCGGTCGTTATTTATTATTATTATTATTATTTTTTTTAAGAGGTTTGTTTGAGGGCACTGTAACTGCTATGGTCTTATCGTTCCGAAATCGAAGAGAGAAGGAAGACAGGATAGGAGAAAGCCAGCCGTTCCGAGGTACGAACTTTAACCCTTCAGGATAAAATCCGCCCCGGGCGGGAATCGAACCCGCGGCCTAGCGCTTACAAGGCAGACGCACTACCAACCACTAGGCTAACTAGGCTGGCAAAGGGCTTTTTTAACGTCATTGTATATAACCATTAAGGTTTTTAGTGAGGGGGGTTTTACCCTTCATTCAACGATAAGCTACCCGCTTACTACTCACATTAACCTCACCCAGCCTAAGTGGCGCATCCGGATATGTTTATTTTTGGTTGGCACTGTTGGCATAGTGGGACTTTTTAGTCTTAGCCGACAGTATAAATAAGGTATATTAAATAAATAAATAAAATATTTTTGGAACGATCAAGAAGGTAGGTTTTTTTTTTTTTTTTTTTTTTTTTCCGCTCTTCCACCCAACCAAAGATAGGATAATAAAGAAGGGGGAAAAGAGATTTTTTTTTTTTGTCAATAGCGACGGACGACAGAGCAACTTTCTGTCACAAACTGAGCATTGGGCATTCCATTCCGATCATTACACAGAATAGCTTCAAACACAAACCTTGGTTAGTTTTTGGTCACATGAAGAGGTAGTGACCGGTGGTTATAGATAGTCACACAACAGGGTGAGTTTTTAGTTAAATTTATTCAGGGTAACTCTGAGACTACAGGTGGAACGCATGTGAGATGATGGTACCTATTACACAGAATAGCTTCAAACACAAACCTTGGTTAGTTTTTGGTCACATCAAGAGGTAGTGACCGGTGGTTATATAGATAGTCACACAACAGGGTGAGTTTTTAGTTAAATTTATTCAGGGTAACTCTGAGACTACAGGTGGAACGCATGTGAGATGATGAAAGAAAAGGAAAGTGAGACATATGTGATTAGTACTCAGTAAATAGAAAATTAGTAAATAGGAAACCTTATTAATAAATATTAATGAAAAAAAAAAAAAGAAAACAGAGAAGTAAGTAAGAGGACTTATGGTCGGGCACACAAAGAGAATTTAAACTCCGTTCAACTTAAATAGTAAACTTCAGCAATCTGGCTGACAACTTTGAAATCTAATCTAAATCTTTTTTTTTTTTTAAAGAGGTTCGACAGAGGGAACTGTAACAGCTAAGGTCTTATCGTCCTGAAATCGAAGAGAGAAGGAAGACAGGATAGGAGGAAAGCCAGCCGTTCCGAGAACGAACATTATCCCATCAGGAAACAGCCTCTCTAATTATTATTATTATTATTCTATTTATTACTTGTTTCCATTTAATAATAATACAACATAATATCAACAGAACATAAAAAATCCATATAAATAGTATACAGATCTGTAAAAGCAATGCTTGCATCACGGATGGGGAGTTCATTTACAATGGAACTTTTGGGTTGTATGGAAAACGAATACTACTTCACTTTTTGTCAAATGGTAAAATTTATTTATTTGTTACTTACATTATACAGGAGGACTAGTTTTGCATGTGGGGGCATCTTCAACAATTAACTCTAAAAAAAAAAAAAAAAAAAAAAAAAAAAAAAAAAACGGGGCCCCTCCCCCCGGGAATTTTTTTTTCTTTGTTAAGGAAAAAAAATGGGTCCGTCCCTCCGGGAATTTTAAGCGATATAGTGATTAAGGAAATCAAGTCATTACCTATGTACCTACTTAATTTATTTAATATTCAGTTTATTATTATTCTTGATTTGATTTTTGGTTTTACTTTTATGTAATGATTTAAAATCAAGACTAGAGCCCGTTCTCCCTTTATTCCCAATATGATGTTCAAGTCACCCATCCATTTATTGGCCTTGCTCGGCGTAGCTTAACATAGATGACGCTAAAACCGGTCTTAAATGATCGACTGAATGACTTTTCGTAGTAATGAACTTATTCCCTTTGAAGAACGCAATCCAATTGAAACATCTATGCTTTTCTAATTCAACTCTTCTTCTCATATTTATACTTATGATTATTATAGTAAGCAGACTCTAGTGAATTTTATTATTTCCAATCTTTGAAGCTTCATCAAACAATCTACTTTGAAGAACAAGAGTTCCTTGAATTTCCGCTTGAATCCACTTCTATCTCTACAAACAATGGTCTCAAGTCATTTATCACGATTCTAGCATTATCTAAACATCTTGTCAAGATCTATCTGACAACGGGCATCGCCATAACATCAGCAATAATGTCTTTCATAATTTCCTTCATGATGTTTAGTATTCTGAAGAATACCTCATCAACACATGCTGGGAACAAATCCTACTCTACTATCTCTGGAGTGTTAATGACTATTTCGTGTTGTCAAGATCTATCTGACAACGGGCATCGCCATAACATCAGCAATGATGTCTTTCATAATTTCCTTCGTGGTGTTTAGTATTCTGAAGAATACCTCATCAACACATGCTGGGAACAAATCCTACTCTACTATCTCTGGAGTGTTAATGACTATTTCGTGACATATTGCCCGCGCAACAGAGGTAATTCCACATCTAGCGACATCTTCACGACATTAGGTCCCATGTCGTGATATCATCAACTTGAAATGACTGTCAAGAGAAGAGAGTAATATTTTACTAACTGAATTAGCTCAGCACGCTCCCACTGGGATTTCTCACGAAAAGATGGATGGTAGTTTAGTGGAGCTGAAAGTTGAATGATGATTGGAATATTTGTATCAAAAGGCGGCCCTTATTCTTTCTTCTTGGTCCTTTTTACTTTCCTTATCCTATAGGAAGGAAAGTAATGTAATCGGGTCAAAATTTCGATGGTCAGTTTTTAGTGCCAAAACACGGTTTTTTTTTTTGTTTTTTTTTGGCTTTATGGTTTTCTGGACAAAATTTGCACCACCATTTTCGTGTTCCTGGTAAAAAGACCTTTAATTTGATATATAGGTCGACCAGGTTTGGATAAGTCCTTCTATGGGGACAGACAGACAGACAGACCGACCGACAGACGACACCGAAGCGAATACACTAGTCCGTCCTTTATACCTTTTTATTACTATTGTAATAATGAAGGAAGGACGGACTAAAAACTACCAAAAATACTAATAAAGAAAAGTAAAAATAAAACTACCTACATAGAATTACATTCAAAATTGTATCTTCAATATGAACCACCCAAGACCACTTCCCCAAGAGGCAGATGCTCTTAGAAAAGCAGCCCCAAACATTCCATCTTGAATATAGTACGGTGAACACTTATATATAGACTTACCTGCTTACAGATAGAGACTTACCAGAACAAGTACTGCCACACCATAGCGGTACAAACACCGACACAGATGCACCAGAATAGGAGAACGACGAAGATTTAAGATAGTAAATTTCGTTCATTTTTATTTTTTAGTTCTAAATCTTAGTTTTAGTGACTTTTGTATGAAGCCCTTGAGCATTACCTATATACAAACAAACAATTCTATTCTATTCTAAGAAAGCCAGCCGTTCCGAGAACGAACCTTACCTGTTACCTGACCGAATGGTAGCCTATCGCTTACCTCACAGCGATGTTTTTTTTATTTTTTAGTTCTAAGTCTTAGTTTTAGTTCTAAGTCTTATGAAGCCCTTGAGCATTATATACAAATAAACAATTCTATTCTAAGAAAGCCAGCCGTTCCGAGAACGAACCTTACCTGTTACCTGACCGAATGGTAGCCTATCGCTTACCTCACAGCGATAAGTCGTGTTTTTTCCCGCAGCCAGAATCTTGTTCTTGGTACATACATCAGTGGGGACATCTGCACAGTACTTGAACTGTGTCTTCCCTTCACCACACTCCAATAACACCTGCAAATCAAATTATATTCAATTATATTAGGGGTTTTAGGCCATCTGGCTAAAGGACTATAAACAGAGCAGATCAGCGTCTAGCTAGGGGACTATAAACAGGGAGCAGGGTGCAGGGAGTAGATTAGTCCAAATTTCCTTACGCTATATCAATAGCGAAGGTTGAGTGCGAAGGGCACCCCACTCGGAAAATTTTGTTTAGCCAAAACCAGTTGGCCTCAAAGCGATCTGCTATATCAATAGCGAAGCTTGAGTGCGAAGGGCATCCACTCGGAAAATTTTGTTTAGCCAAAACCAGTTGGCCTCAAAGCGATCACTCTAAAACTGATTGAGAGGCATTCAAATTTGTATCTTCAAGATGAATCACCCAAGACCACTTCCCCAAGAGGCAGATGCTCTTAGAAAAGCAGCCCCAAACATTCCATCTTGAATAAATCCCTTGAGACATATAGTGCGGTGAACACTTATAGACTTACCTGCTTACAGATAGAGACTTACCAGAACAAGTACTGCCACACCATAGCGGTACAAACACCGACACAGATGCACCAGAATAAGAATGCTAGCACGCGTGGCTCCCCTAATAGTTTGGTCACGTCCTTCAAGATGTTGGGTGAAATGGAGGATTGAACGTTCTGGAAACCAAAAGGAAGATGAGAGTATAAATCGTTTTATTTTTATTGACTAAAGAAGAGAAGAAGAGAGAGAAAAAAGAAAAGAGAGAAGAAGAAGATGAAGAAAAAGAGGGGATGAGTAGGAGGAGGAGAAGAAAGGAATGATAGAGGAAGCTGTACAAACAACGGAGGTCTTATCGTCCCGAAATCGAAGAGGACAGGATAGGAAAAAGTCAGCCGTTCCGAGAACGAACGTTAGAATTTCGTATGAAGTTCGCGCCGGGCGGGAATCGAACTTAGGCGCGCTACTCTTCAAGCTACATATCTGAGAATCCTGCTAGACCAGTGTAATTACCTTAATCTTGCTGGATACAAACAGATCAAACAGTAGTATGGCTAGCATCAGATAGAATACAGGTGTATAGTTCTTGTCACCAAGGAATCGAACCCCCGACCTAGGCGCTTACAAGACAAGCCAAGCTAACGAGGCTGGCGTATGTGTTTTTTGGAATCATGCCTGTTTCGTTCTAAGCCCGCCACTCACGATGAGTTTTATCGCATGAGATGATCGCATTAGTTCATCTCTTACAATAGAATTTATCATGAGAGGGTATTTTCCATCAGATAAGTTCGACTGATCTCATAAATTTTCAATATTTTTATCGTATCAGATGAACTTTTCTGGCCGTGTGTGGGGGTTTTCCTATCAAAATATCAGTTAAGCCTATTTGTTTTTAGAATGTCGAGATCCTGCTCGCATGAATCCATTGTAGATCTGATGAAAGCGGACTCGAAAACTAGAGTGTGTGAGGGTTGATCAGATCAGATTTATCGCATCTCATGCGATAAATCTGGTCGTGAGAGGCCGGGAAACCTACCTGATTTTCCCTCGTGGCAGTAGGAATGTACAGGATGCCGTAGAATGTGGCCGCAGTCAACACGATAAAACTGAGGAACAAAACCTTCTGCACTTTGAACCGATCTGATATGGCTCCGAACAGGGGTTTAGCCAGTAGACCGAAGATGGGCAGAAATGTGTACATGGTGCCCACGGTGACTGGAGAGAAACCAAGCTGCTTGGCCAGGGTCGGAATGAACGGAACGATAGGTGCCGTGCCTGAGAAACGAGAAAATAGATATTTGTTTAATATACATATACAGGGTGTCCCAGAATTTATGCTTAAGCTGTTTTTCGAGGAGCCTGTTTTAAATTGCGGAAAAAAAAACACGTGTGGGAAAAAAAGAAGAAGAGTACTTCACCGCTGTTTTTATTTCGGAACAAGTGCTACATTAGACGCATGTGGTCTGTGTCGTAGCATGTCCCTTAGATGATACTTCCCGTGTAGATGCTGCGTCAACACGAGAACACCAGAACTTAGCCTGTTGAAATATTTAAATGTCACCGGCATTCTATAGAATACCAAGGTGTTCTATAGAATGCATAAATTGACCAGATAATGCAGCCTAGGTAGCTTATATAATACCATACTACTAGATAGCTATCGATTTCATTATACACTTTGCCCAAAAACGCTAGATATTCTATAGAACACCTTGGTATTCTATAGAATGCCGGGTTCGAAATGTCGACTTACCTGCGTTCCAGAGGAAGTAATGCAGTTTCATAGGAAACAGGTCGAGGTTTATTTGAAACAGCGGCATTGTGAACGCGCCCTTATCAACTCTTCCGCCTTTGAAAGAGCCTCTTCCCAGGCAATACTGTTCAAACAAGTGAAACATATGTCAATTGGTTAATTCCCTTCATTATTAAAACAAACTGGTTATACCTAAGTACTTTCATTGTAACTGTTTAGGGTTTATACGCTTTTCTACGTTAGGTAGCGCCACTATGCAAGCACGCTAGCAGAGGAGCAGAAAGAACTGCGCAGAAACGTATGCGCACAAACACATTAATACGTTGCCTGCGAGGGAGCTTTGCTCGGGACATTTGATGTTATAAATGATATACCCATCCGTATAAGCAGAGCTTGTGCCACGGATGGGTAAAAATGGAGTCTGACGTACAGTAAAGGGGAAAAATGGAGCTCGAGAGGGAGAAGGGGGGGGCCTAAATACGGCCCTGGGTGTAAGAGGCGTTCTCTGCCACTTGACTCACCTTTGACCGAGGCCTCCATTCCATAGCGAGCTTTGGTCTTGAGTACATAGTGCCAGACCAGATGAATTCCACACATGATCAGACCCACGTGACCGAACAATTGGAATGTAGAGCTGCCTCCTTGGTAGGTGAAGATCCAGCCGCCTACCTGACTCCCCAGTGAAACACCTAACCCGGAACAGAAAGAAGATAGGTGAGTGAAACACGTAACCCCGGGCGGGGTGGAACAGAAAGAATCAGGTCAGTGAAACACCTAACCCACCCCGGGCGGGGTGGAACAGAAAGAAATCAGGTCAGTGAAACACCTAACCCACCCGGGGCGAGGTGTAACAGAAAGAAATTAGGTCAGTGAAACACCTAACCCACCCCGGGCGGTTAACCCAGTGGTAAAGCGCTTGCTTGCCATGCACAAGGTCCCGAGTTCGATCCCTACCATCCACAAAAATTCATACTCATTTTTCAATCGCAAATATTTCAACGGGTTACTTTCTGGTGTTCTCGTGATGACCCAGCATCTAAACGGGAAGTATTGTGTTTCTTCTCGCCGATCTGATGAGAGGCATAACTAGGGTGACCATAATTTTTTTGGCCCAAAGCGGGACGCAGTCCTTTTTGGACGAAGGGGGGGGGGGTGAGGTACAAACATATTTTATACCCACTTAACTAGGTAGCTATAAACATAAAAAACACAAAGACATTTACATATACATGCTGACATGCATTTTTGAAATTTAATTCTCTGTTCAACTTACCATTAATACTTCTCTGACGACAAATTTTTCTTAACACGGAATGGGCATACTACGACGTGTGTGTGTGTGTGTGTGTGTGTGTGTGTGTGTTTGTTTGTTCGAACTTTATGCCTGGCCAAACCGCTCATCCGATTGCTATGAAACTTTGTCAACTTATTGCTTGCACTCCCGTGAAGGTTATAGGCTATTTTCCTTTTTGTTAAGCTACGCCGAGCAAGACCAGTAAATGGATGAGTGACATGAACGGCCATGCCTTAAGGATTTGGATTTCGGCTAGTATAATAATAAAAATGCTCTTGACACATTTTCATTTTCTACCACATTTTTTTAATGTTTCTTTTTCTTGATTTTTCTTTAAAAATCGAAATGAGCGCTTGCTGAAAGGCAGCAGCCAGCACACCTGATCTAACGCCTTACCCACTCCTTCAAACACAGCACCCACGAGTCCCTGTATGGTAGCTTCGGTTCCAGGGGCCGCGATGATGTTAGCATACGAGGCCATAGTCGGCCAGAAGAGGCCGAAGGTCACCCCGTTGAGGAGTTCAATAGTTTTTAATAATGTTTCTTTTTCTTGATTTTTCTTTAAAAATCGAAATGAGCGCTTGCTGAAAGCCAGCACACCTGATCTAACGCCTTACCCACTCCTTCAAACACAGCACCCACGAGTCCCTGTATGGTGGCCTCGGTTCCAGGGGCCGCGATGATGTTAGCATACGAGGCCATAGTCGGCCAGAAGAGGCCGAAGGTCACCCCGTTGAGGAGTTCAATAGGGACTGCGCCCCAGGGGTTCGTCAACATGGCGTACAAATAGAACCGGACGGCGAATCCCAGGAGAACTAGAGACATCGAGTTGATGTGGCCGAGCTTACGAAGAAACCAACCTGCACGGGGAGGACACGGGATTAATTAAAATGAAACACACTTTGCTTAAGCCAATATATTTAGCTTGGTAGGTGGCGCGTCTGCCTTGTAAGCGCTAGGCCGCGGGTTCGATTCCCGCCCGGGTCGGATTTTATCCTGATGGGATAAGGTTCGTTCTCGGAACGGCTGGCTTTCTCCTATCCTGTCTTCCTTCTTTCTTCGATTTCGGGACGATGAGACCTTGGCAGCTACAGTTCCCTCTGTCAAACCTCTTCAAAAAAATAATAATAATAAACACACTTGACTTTATCCGAAAGGGATGAGGTTCGTTCTTGGAAACGGCTGGCTTTCTCTTATTTTATCTTCCTTCGATTTGAAGTCGATAAGACCTCAGCGGTTTAAGGCGGTCTCTTCTTGATCCCTTGTGTGCCACATCCATTTTAATTTAGGACTATTGCACTACTACCCCAGCAGTTACAGTTCCCTCTTTTTTTTAAGAGGTTTGACAGAGGGAACTGTAACTGCTAAGGTCTTATCGTCCCGAAATCGAAGAGAGAAGGAAGACAGAAGAACTTCTCATTATTATTATTATCATTTGTACTGCCAGGATGAGACTGTACAGTCCCTTTACCCCAGAAGATAGGAGAAAACCAGCCGTTCCCAGAACGAACCTTATCTGTTTAGGATAAAATTTGGCCGAGATTTGAACTCACAACCTAGCACTTACAACGCAGGCACACTATTTACCAAGCTAACTAGGCTGGCTTCAGAATCTTCAAATCAATCTAATGATCAATATAACATGCAGAACATTATAATTAATTAGTCTCAATTGAAGATCGTGTTTTACGGGAGCGTATGCCGTGACGTCAAAGTTCACGATTTACCGGTATTTTTAAATCGATTTATCTCGGGATCTAGAAGTCGTAGAAGAAAAAGAAAAAATTCGTTGGTCCTCATTTTTCCTGCTCTATGACTTTGAAACATCACCCAAGTAAGCGCAACTGATCTATTGTAATTAATAA